>NC_133621.1:199329922-199447422 GCF_048593235.1 Sminthopsis crassicaudata | reverse complement strand
TGTCTCTCTGTCTGTGTCTGTGTCTCTGTCTCTCTCTCTCTCTCTCTCTCTCTCTCTTTTTTTTTTTTAATTTTTTACTGATGTATTTTCTTTTAAAATTACAAACACTGGGGACAGTTAGATGGCACGCATTTAGATAGAGCACGCCCCTGAAATCAGGAGGACCTGTTGTGTATTCTAATAGCATTGTTGTTATTGTATAAATTGATCTCCTCAGATTAATTATTTATAATCCTCAGGATTGATCATTTTTATATGGATGTTTATACACACACACACACACATATATATAATTCTTCTGGTTCTGTTCATTTCACTCTGCATCAGTTCATATAAATCTTGCCATTAACTTTTAAATAATCTATTTCCTCATTTCTTACAATGCAGTATACCATCACATTCATATACCACAATTTAATCACAATATAATTTAATTGATGGATATATTCTTATTTTCCAGAATTTAGCTACCACAAAAAAACTGCTATAAATTTTTTGTACATAAAATATATTTTCTTCTTGCTTTGAACTCTTTTGAATATAGGCCTAGCAATGACATAAATGGGTCAAAAAGCACATACTGTTTATTAATTAATTAATTATTAATTAGTTTTATAATTCCAGATTGTTTTCTAGAATGCTTGTACTATCCATAGGTTCACCAACAGGTCTTTGGTGTGCTTGTTTTCCCACAGCTTCTATATATTATTTTTCTTTTAAAACTCTTTTTTATTTTGATGCGTGTGAAGAAAAATCTTAGAAATGCTTCATTTTGCATTAATTACAGTTAACAGGAAAAAAACAATCCTTTTTGGAAGTTTCTTTGATAAAGCTCTCATTTCCAAGATTTATAATGAATTAAATTTATAAGAATAAAAATCATTCTAGGTTATGAATAGGCAGTTATTAAGGGAAAACCTCAGGTTGCCTATATGAAAAAATGCTCCATATCACTGCTAATTAAAAACCATTTCTCCTTCTACCTATTTTTCCCTTGAAGTTTTGACTTCAGATCCACTGATAGTCCCTTAAAGAACTGGGGTGGGAAGACAGCTGGTGGAACTCAGAGACTGGATGGAGAATCAACTATATTGGAACAAGGTAAGGGTCCTAGGATGTCCATCAACTAAGGAATAGCTAAACAAGTTGTGCTATATGATTATAATGAAATACTGTTGTTCTATAAGAAATAATGAATAGGAAAATCTGCAAAGACTAATATGAAGTGAAAAGAGAGTTAAGTGAGCAGAACCAGGAGAACAGTACACTTACAGAAATATTGTTCAGTGATCAACTATAAATGATTTATTCTCAGCAATTCACTGATCCAAGAAAATTCCAAAAGACTCATAATAAAAAAAATGTTTTCCACCTTCACAGAAAGAACTGATAGAATCTGAATGCAGATTTTTTTCCAGGGGTGTTTTTGTTTTTTGGTCTGGATTTTCTTTTACAACATGACTAATATAGAAATACATTTTGTATGATTACATATTATGACCTATATCAAATTGAAGGAAGATGGGAAAGAGAAAATTTGGAACTCAAAAAAAAAAATTAAGTGTTAAAAATTGTTTTTATCTATAACTGGTTAAAATACTATTTAAAAAATACAAGGATCCTAGTTATTGAAGTTGCAACACAAATCAGACAGAACAGGACCAACAACAAAACTAGACTGAATACTGAATTCCTGAACTACTGGGAATGATTCAATAGAGAGATGAGAGGATAGGAGGAGAAAAGGATAGGAGGAGGCTCAATTTCTTAATCTAAAAAATGGAGTTAGACTGGCTGACCTCTGAGCCCTGGACATTCTTCTATAATCTATTGGAACACATGCTCCTTACTTAGTGTCAAATACTTTCAGTTCCCAGGTGGCAGCTCCATTTTTATCTGAAATTCATAGGCAAGCGGTATTTAAGAGCTGGAAGGGACCTGAGACAATCTAATCTTTTTTTTTAATATTTAAATGATTTTTATTTATATATGCATTTTGGGATACTTCTACTAAAAGATCAATGCATTAAGTCCTCAAATTTATGAAATAGCCTTAAACAATTTATATCACTGCAAAATCACTTGGTAGCTAATGCTCTCATGCTACATTGTGCTAGTAAGTTAATAAATATCTTTACTTCCTTTTAGTCTTCAATACTTCAATGTATATAGGATTTTATTTTGTGGAGATTTACCCAATTACAATCCATCTATGTCTTCCCATCTTCCTTGATTCTTCTTCATATTTTCCCATAAGATCTCTTTATTTATTTATTTTTTTGACAATCTAATCTTTATATTTCATTTTATAAATAAGGAAACTGAGTCCCAAAGAAGTCACATGATTTGCTTATATTGAAACATTTAAGCAATGGAAGAGCAGAGACTAGAATCAACATGGGTTCCGCAATGACTATACTAAACTTAAAACCCTTCTTCATAGGAGAAAAGACAATGGCGTTACACAACAATCAGTCAATTAAAAGGATTTCTGAGGCTCAGTGCTGCTTGATATTACAATGATCTTTTGCCAGTGAACTTGCTGCCAAAACCTACAGAATCAGCCTTAGAGCAGAAGCTGCAAACTCTAGCTAGACCTTACTTGAGAATTTCTAAACATCCTGCTGCCTGGCTTTTACTGTGTCTACATATGTCTTCTTCCTTAATCTCCACTATTCATCCAAAAAGCATTAAAAAACTATAATATCTCTCACCTTTTTTCTACAACCTTTTAAGCAGTTGAGAACTTTCTCCCTCTCTGCTCATTTGTAGGATCTCTCCCTCACAAGCCTTTTCTAAGATGATGAATGTTTTTAATTAGGGTATCAGACTATTTCATTTCAGGTGACTATATGGGTCTGGGGGTATTTGGTCACAAATCCAATTTTCATAAAAGGACTGGGCTGGTCTAGGGCTCTTTCTAAGAATTTACCCTGTAGCAGACACCTCATATTCATGACTCCAACATAAATGGATAAGTGTTTAAGTTACTTCTAGAAACTAAAAATGTTAGCTTTCTTTTCATCTGAACTCCTCCAAAGGCTACCTGGTAGAAGCAGTAATTGGGCATTAGTCTATGACATATAATTGAGAAGGAAGACAATTATCTATATTCTAAGTTCAGGCCTTAACCAAGCAACTCGATCTCTTTGGAACTTAATTCCTCTTGGTTTCATATCACCAAAAATTAATACCCTAACCTCAGGGGAAGAACTGGTGATAATGTTAGTCCCAGGAGATACACATCTGACCCATGATCTATACATGTTTATGGTGATGATTTATATGCTACCTAGAAAAATGAGTCTTAAGAGCAGGAGTGGAGGATGATACAATTTGAACTCAGCATATAACTGTTTTTGGTCTCCCTTCTCAATTTGGGCACAGTAGGCTCAATAGTATCTTCCTCAGATAATCCTGGAAAGATTTCAGGCAAAAAAAACTGTTAAAGTCCCTGATCTCTAGCTGCCACCTAATTATACATTTAAGTTGGATTCATGAATTTACAAGGTCTACATTTTACACAGCAACATCAATATTACATGACGATCAATTCTAATGAATGTGACTTTTTCCAACTATGAGATGATTCAGACAAGTTCCAATGATCTTGTGATGAAGAGAGCCATCTCTACCCAGAGAGAGCACTGTGGGACCTGAGTGTGGATCACAACATAGCATTCTCACTCTTTTTCTTGTTGTTCACTTGCACTGTTTTCTTGCTCTTTTTCTTTCGTTTTTGATCTGATTTTTCTTGTGCAGCAAGAGCATTGTATAAATAACTTTACACATAGTGGATTTAACATGTATTATATAATATGTATAAAAAAGTTTACAAGGTCTAGTACTAGATAAAGCACAGTCTTGTCATTAGACCTGAATTTTAGTTCCAGCTCTTCCATTAGCAGTCTGACCTTAACAAGGAACTCAATCTCTCTGGAACTTAATTTCCATAACTACAAAACGAAGAGGTTGAACTAGATGATTCTCCCAAGAAGGGCAGTGGTAACAATTCCCTTGGACCCCACGTTCTATGAACGCCTATGGACATCACTATTTCTCAGAAGGTTCATCTTTTAAAGCTAGGACCAATGGCTTAGCATAGTAGGACCTTTGCCTTGTTAACTCAGAGAGAAGTGTGCCTTCACTGTTCCCAACCCTTAACTTTCCTAGCTACTTACCAGCTTCCTGATTCGATCCAAAACCAGGTCAATGCTCTCCTTGCCAATGGTATAGTGGCCACGAGCATAATTGTTGGCAGCATCTTCCTTCCCAGTGATCAGCTGCTCTGGATGGAAGAGCTGTCGATAGGTCCCAGCCCGAACCTCATCTACACAGAGAAAAACATGAGTATCCAAAGCCAGAACTAACACTTTCCCTGACCTGAACACCTGGAATCAGTGTAGGATGAGGAAAAGGATTCATGTTGAAGGCAATATAAATTTGCTAATCTCAGCCCTCCCCCTCCCCAGTCCCCAGCCTCTCTATTGCTCAATTTTTTTCTTTTTTTATTAATTAAAACTTTTCATTTTCAAAACACATGTATGGGTAATTTTTCAACATTAACCCTTGCAAAACCTTGTGTTCCAATGTCCCCCTTCCCCTTTGCCCTTTCCTAGATGACAAGTAATCCTATATATCTTAAACATGGTAGAAATTTATATTAAATCCAATATATGCATACATATTTATACAGTTATCTTGCTGCACAAGAAAAACCAAATCAAACAGGAAAAAATGAGAAAGAAAATAAAATGCAAGCAAACAACAAAAAAGTGAAAATACTATGTTTTAAACCAGATTCAGTTCCCACAATCCTTTCTCTGAATGTAGATTGCTCATTTCAGACAAGATCATTGGAATTGTCCTGAATCATTTCATTGTTGAAGAGAACCACATCTGTCAGAATTGATTATTGTATAATCTTATTGCTGTGTATGATGATCTCCTGGTTTTGCTCATTTCACTTCTGCTCAATTTATTTTTAAAGCAACTACTTTTCATCTAATAGCATTTTATCCCTCCTCCATTCCTTTACTCTTCTAGTACTCACTGAAACCAAGTTTTCTATTAAAGACACCTTTCTGACCTTTCCTAAAAGAAAGGTCACATTCCTTTACATTTAATCAGTCAGACAATAAGTATTTATTAAGCACCTAGTGTATGCTACATGATGTGCCAAATACTAGGGAAAGAAAAAGGCAAAAGATAGCCCTGCCTTCACAGAGCATAATTGCTAATAGGGGAGACAAAACGCAAACAATTATTAACAAACTGTACATAAAACAAATTGGGGAATGGTTGAACAACTTGTGGTAAATGATTGTAATGGAATACTACTATACTGTAAAAAAAAATGGAAAAACCTACACAAAATAATAGTGAAATGAGCAGAATCAAGAGAACATTACATACAGAAACAGGAATATTGTTTTAAAAACAACTTTGAGTGAATAAGTCATTTTGACTATTATAAATACTCAAATTAATTACAAAGGACATATGAAGGAAGATGCTAGCTACATCCAGAGAAAAACCTGATAAATAGAAGTATGTATAGAATGATTTTATATGTATATGTGTGTATTCATATGTATATATATATATATATATATAAATTTATACATATATTTGTATTTAATGATAACTATCTTGGGGAGAAAAAAGAAAAGGGGGAAAAGAAATTTACATGATACTTTATTATAGATTTAAGAGGAATAAAAAATTGTTTCATATACAGTCATCTTTTTGATTATGTTATAGAAATGCTTGTTTTACTCCATGAATTGAAAATTTTAAAAACCTAAATTTTTAAAAACAATAACAAGGAAATAATCAACAGAAGGGAGGCAATAGAACTAGGGCCTGGGAAAGGCTTCCCAGAGAAAGTGAGATTTTTAACTGGAATTTGAAGGACCAAGGAAGGATGTGGAGATGAGGAGAGAGCATTCTAAGTGAAAATGCTCTGAGCAGAGGGATGGAGTGTCTTGTTCAAGGAACAGCAAGGAGGCCATGTCATTTGACTGAAGGATTTTTGGTGGAGGGGACTAGAAGACTAGAGAGATAAAGTGGCTGCTAAGTTAAGAAGGGCTTTGAATACCAGACCTGGAAGTGATAGCAAGCCACTAGAATGCATTGAGAGCCAGTGAGCTTTAGAAAATTCACTTTGGGAACTGAATGGAGGATGGATGGAAGTAGGGAGAGACTTGTGGCAGGCTTTTATGGAGTTCCTCTATCTTTGCTTCAAATGCTGAACACAGGGAAAAGCAGAATGATATAGTAGTGAGAGCAAAAACCACAATTAACCAGTACTTTTCAGGACTGCCAAGCATGTACCTCTCAACAAAGAGGTCTAGAAGGAGATCTATATGTTCAGATATGGCCAATTTATTGATCTATTTTGCTTAACTCTGCACTTACTTGTTACAAAAAAGATATCTATTAAAGGAGGGAAAATCATTCATAAGTGACAATGATGTTTAAAAAAAAGCTTCAGAAAACTTAAAAAAAAAAAAAAAAGCAAAAAAGAAAGAGGATATTCTTATTCAAGTAAGAGTTGGACTAGATGGACTTTGGGATCCATTCCAACTCTGAACTTCTTGAGTCAGAGGACTTGAATTTGAATCCTGGCTCTTTAACAAGTTGTAGGACTTTGAGCAAGTCCCTTTCCTTCTCTCACCTTCCATTTCCTCCTCTGTGAAATAAAGAGCTTGGATTAGATGGCTTTTGGAGGTCTCCTTCAAATCTCAGGTCTATGACATTTTTACCAAAAAAATTCCAAATTTGTGGCTATTTGGTAGCACATCCAAGAAGGGGAGTTAGGTCACCTCTCTGCAAAATCAGCATTTTCCAGCATTTATCAATGTCTAATTGGAGGCAGGTGTTCCTAGTGAGTAAGCACTTACCTACTACAGAGGGTTCCAGATCAACCATTACTGCCCGGGGCACATGCTTCCCGGTGCCAGTCTCACTGAAAAAGGTGGTGAAGGAATCATCATTGTTGATCTTGCTGGCCTGGGAGCCAAAAGTGCCATCAGCTTGGATGCCATGCTCTAAGCAGAAAAGTTCCCAACAAGCATTGCCAATCTGGACTCCTGCTTGACCCACATGGACTGATATACATTCACGCTGTGAGAGGGGAGAGAAGAAGAGAAAGAATATAGAGTGCCAGTCATTCCTTTGCCTTATGGGGAGTTTGTTCATCTCTAACTAAAAATTCAATTTGTACTCATCCCACCAAGATGATCATCTTCGGTGCAGAGATATGATTCCCTAGAATTTCATGTAAAATTATACACACCATCTATCCCACCCCTCCACTCCCAAAAGGGATAGAAGTGGGAGTTTGAATGTCTAGTTATTTCCCGTGAATTTTTATTCCAAAAAAAAAAAGTTAAGCTCAAGTTTTCCTTTTTCTCTCTTCCCTTCTCTACTCCTACTAAAGTAATCACAGCCTTTAAGACAGAGTTCACTACATGCCAGCCAGCCCAGAGCCAGAAGACTTGCAACATATTCCCAGGGGGAAAAGCATGTGACTCATCTGTTTATTTCTATTCTTATCCATGGTTTGACTCAGACTGGAATGGCATTTTGAAACTCGGAGTTATCCAAAATGGGGGTGGCGTTTCCCAACCATTCCACTCAGTTGCTGGACAATAGGTCCCCTCCATGGATTCTGTGAGTTTCTCTAGGGACAGAACCAGGACATAGAGAACAAAGCAATATTCCTATTTCTTATCCCCCAAAGGGCACTAGGACCAAGTGCTTTTGAATTTGATAAATTCCAAAAATATTTAAGAAAAATCAACCATAAAGTAGACAGTACAGGTATAGTACAGGTGTAGCCTGTACCAGCTCCTGAGTAATACAGAATAAATATAATGTGTGGTCTACACTACATAGAAACATACAAGCTAAGAAAACAAGACTTAGCAAACAAATAGGAAACATTTAGGAATCAATACTAGACAGTATTAATAAGGCAGTAAATTTATAGACATAGAAATGAGAACTAGAAAGGTACTTTGCTGTTCCGTCAGATCTAACTCTTTATAAACCACATTGGAATGGGGCTTTGTTGGCAAAGATCTTGGAATGGCTTGCCATTTCTTTCTCCAATAGATTAAGGCAAACAAATTGTGACCTGTTCAAGTTCACCAGCCAGTGTCTGAGCTCATGTTTGAAGTCAGGTCTTCCTGACTTCAGACTCAGTGCTCCATCTTAGCTACCTTTAGGTACTTAAAAATCACCCAATCCAATGTCTGTATTTTCATATAAAATAGAAGAGGAGTTCAATAGATTTATGCAAGAGAAGCTAGTCAATGGTAAAAGCAGGGCTAGAATGTAAGTTCAGCATCCTTTCTCCTATATCACAATGTAAATAAATAAATTATCTGGACTATTGGAAAGTTTACTGACCTAAACTTCTCTGCCCCAAAGTCAGTCATTCAACTAGCCTTTATTAAGTAGCTACTAAAAGAAGAACAGGTAAGACTTGTAAATCAATGATCCTGACTCTCTGCCTGGAGATCCCCAAAGGCATCTCATCCCTATGGTACCCTACCCCATCCCACAGTCCCTCAACTCCACCCCTATGCTAGAACTCCCACGGGCATAAGAGTAGGCAGTTGTACTTTGGAGGTCTTTTTATGGTCTGGGTCCTTGGCAGCATAATGATTCTCTATTTCAAAATACCTATTTCATTACCTTACTAGTTTACACCCACACATGTGGCATCGGCTGTGACTTTCCGGTTTCTTAGAGGCTATCATCACTATAAAGTATTAGGACATCTCAAGCACGAACTTCCAGACATTCTCTATAAACCTAGAAGGGTAGGGTTGTGTCTTATAGTTAAAAATGACTGAATGGGGAGAGGGCAGTATTGAATTTGAGACGTTCTGTGATTCTGACCTCCCAAGTAAAATTCATCCATGTCTCTGGTCTTATTCGAGGAATAGCTCTGCCTTTAGTCTGTTTCTCCTCTTCCTTTCCTCCCAGAACAAGTCAGAATAACAGTCCCAGACATAGGGGGAGATAGGGGGAAAAAGAAAGCAGAGCAAAAACATCACTAAATTATACATACCTTTTGGCCCAGTGTTACTACTGCTAGATCCCCAAGAAACCAAAGAAAGAGGAAAAGAACTCATATAGATAAAAATATTACTAGCATCTCTTTTTTGCTATGTCAAACACCTGGAAACTAAAGGAGTGTGTACTTTTGGAGAATGGCTAAACAAATTATGGCATATAAATAGGATGGACTATTGTATTGTAAGAAATTATGAAAGAGAAGGTTTCAGAGAAACCTACCAAGAAGCATATAAATTCATATAACGTAAAGTTATATATAATCCAGGAGAATAATTTATACAATAATATTTATTTAAGTTCCATATATTTATACAATAACAAAAGAAAACAACTTTGAAAAATGTAAGAATTCTTATCATTGCAATGATTCTAGAAGATCAATGACGCTCCCTACCTCCTGATTCAAGATGTAGAACAAGACATACATTTTCAGACTTAGCCAATGTGAGAATCTGTTTAATTTGACCATGCATGTTTGGCTTTCTCTTTCTTTTTTTAAAGAGGGGAGAGAAAGAGGGATGAATAAAAAGGTAAAGAAAAAATTCAAAAAGAATTAATAAAAGATGGATGCTGAAGCATTTTAAGCACATAGAAGAAAACAGATGGCCAGAAAGAACCACAGATAAGAATGGAAGCTTTGAAAGAAAGCTATATGTTAAATTTGTTAGATATTTTAAAAAGAAAAGTTATACATAATAAAGAATTCACAATTTCATGTGCAATCCTCTTTCCATACTACTATGGATATGGAAATGTTCTCCTAATTTGATGTTTTTTAAGTTCAAAAATTTTTTAAATAGGTACATAAATGAAACAGTTCTTGCCCTCAAGGATTTTGCATTTCTATTTAGTGTTTTATTTTTCCCCACTTACATATAAAAACAATAAAAAGAATAAAATTCTTTTTTGTTGTTTTTTGCTGAGGCAATTTCGGTTAAGTGACTTGCCCAGGGTCACACAGCTATTAAGTGTCTGAAGTCATATTTGAGCTCAGGTCTTCCTGACTTCAGGATTGGTGCTTTATCCACTGTACCAACTAGCTGCCAGTAAAATTCTTTAAAAAAAAAAGAAGAAGAAGAAAAATGAAAATGGGTAACATTTTACCCACCTTTAAAAAACATATTTTGAAGTCATAAGACCCAAGTCAACTCTGGTTACTGTGTCACTGGGCAAATCACTTTACCTTTTGAACATCAGCTTCCTAATTTGTAAAATGAAGGGGTCATATGTCCAAGATCTCTTCTAGCCCTAAATCCAATGATCTATTATTCTCTGCGGAGAGGATGGGCTGAGAAATTACAAAATCCTTCAAGGATTGGCCAACTTGAATATACGGCAAATCACTAGTTTAATGACCTCCAAATGTTCATTTTTCCTCTTAATGACTTTATGAGTCCACACTATTAAGAAAACAACAATATACCCATCTTCTTTCATAGTCAACCCACCTGTAGAATTCAAAGCAGCCACCCACCTCATCTGCAGAGGTTATAAGTTACAGGGTACCAGGAATATCTAGATGGCTGCAATTGCCAAAAAATCAGTAGAGATTACTTCAGTCAAGGGCAGTGGGAAATCACCACAGAAAATAAAAGAGGAATAAACCTAAAGAGGTTATAATAAAGTAGGAAACAGAAAATCTCTACATAATTATATTCTTATCATTAGGGTCAGGGTTCTTGTCTGAGACAATAAAATTCCCCCATTCCAGTGCAGTATAAGGTACTTAGAGAAGAGAATGAGTCTTTTTTCTTTTAAAGGCTGTTTTGGGTGAAAGGAGGGGAAAAATGTAGGCTATCCTGTCCATATTCTTTAGTTTATAGAAGTGAAAAAGCAATGTAGTCTATCCTGTCCGTATTCTTTAGTTTATAGAAGTGAAAAAGCTTTCTTTATCATCATCCTAATAAGCTTCTCTATGGCCCTGAAATCTTCAAATTTCTCTAACCTCCTCGTTGAAATCCCCAAGCTCAGTGATTGATACAAAATGATAACACAGAACAATAATCAAGCCATAGCTGAATAGTAGCAGCGTTTTGGCCCCAACTAGATTCCAAAACTTCATATAGGAAGCAGAGAAAAGTAAAAAATAGCTCATAGAAATAGCTTCCTTGAAAATAGGTCATCCCTCCCTAACAGAGCCAGGGGCCAATATGCCTCAGCCAGGGGTAAGCTGATCCTACAGAGGAAATTTAAGTCCTAAATCTACTACAAACTCATATTTCAAATACCCTTTCTGGCCATCCAGGACTTACACTTATTCTTTCTAACTATATTTGTGTGGCTCTATATTAAACCTGAGCTTGTCACTCCAGGGCCTTCTGGTTTAAGGCTTGTGTGTAGTCTCCATATGAATGTACAAAGTCAGTTTTAAGGTCTCAGTTTTACTGAAAGAGGCAAATTGTTATTAAGGGGGTCTATTTCCCTGAGTGTGTGTATATGTGTGTGTATGTGCACAGAATTCTCTCCAAAAGTCACATAATCCATTCCCAACTTTCAGGTAACCTAAGCTATCCTTGATAGGGTGATCCATCTTAACTGGAAATACCAAGAGAGAAGGAAACACTATATCTTCAAAAGGTCCAATTCTAACTTCTCTATCAAGAAATCTTTTCAAATACTTTAACAGGTCATTTCAGGGTGCTATTGTAATGCATTTCTCTCTACCTGAAGAATAACTGGTCACATCATTTTTTCTAAAAGAAGTCTTTAAAGACTTGAAAAGTATTAGGTCACTTTGAGAACTACTATTGGATATTCTAAGGAAGGTACTGCCAACTGTTCTCAAATCCTGAGACTAATTCAAAATCATATTTTCAACCCTTAATTCCTCATCATGAAATATTGTGCTTTATATTTATTTGCACATATGCTTTATTGCTCAGTTAGCTTATATGCATTATGAAAGCAGGAGTTATGCCTTATCTAGGAAGTATTTAGTAAGTATTTGGTAGATGAATATTTATTGAACGTATCTTGCTATCTTACATGGCAAACTTTTGTTGGGTTAGAAAAAAATAATATTGCTAGTTGCTAGGCTAGGGTTATTAGAGATCTGATACTGTTGGTCAGGGTAGCTAGTAGAAATGAGATATTTATTTATATTACAGAGGGGAAATTAAAAGCTAATGAACTTCAAAAGATTGTTTGGACTCCTGCCCTATTAATTCTAATTAGGACATATTTTAATTGAAGGCTCAGTCAGATCAAAGGATGAACATGAACAAATAGGCCTAGATTCATGTCAGTGAGTAAATGTGGCACAAAAAAGAATCAGATATTAAATTAGAGTCTATTATAAAGCCTAAAAGTTTCATTATGATAAAAATTAGGAATAGTGGCTGCTTTTTATTAAGTGTATCACAGCACTGGCAATGGGCGATAAAAAGACATGTGAGCTAAAAACTTCTTTAGCATTGCAGAGTTGCAGAAGATGATAAGATCATAAATTTGGGTTTGAAAGATCTCTAATCTAATTCCTTCATTTTAAAGACAAGGAATCTGAGGCCCAGAGATGTTATATGACATAATAAAAAAAGGTCACATAGTAAGTGACATTTGGTCACTTTGGTGATTTTCAGTCTCAGATAAAATGCAGTTTACTCTGTCCTATTCAGGCCAATTTAATTAATCAAATATTGATTGAGGATCTGCTATAGTCCAAGCCTTTGGCTTTTCCGTAAATTCACTTGCATTTTTTAACCTTTCCTTCCTTTATGGTAAGAAAAATAGGATCAAGTTTGCATCAAGGAGGAAGAAGGCAAAAAGTACTTTTCTAATATAAGAGTCTGCTCCCTGGGCAGAAATTGACAAATTTGATGTTTAAAAGGGGGAAAAAACAAAAACGTATATGTGAAAAATATTAAAAAAAAAAAAAAAAAAAGAAAGAAAGGACAATTCACCTGGCATGTGCAAAGCTTACTACATTATTCTGTTGCAGCTGCTGTGCTGTATGTGACAAAGTGGAGAAATTTGGGGTTAATAAATAGGGACTCACGATCCCAGAACTGTTTTATGATTATTGAACAAATATGCATTACCTTGCTATGGCTTAGCTGGCGTAAATAAACATTTAGTTATTCATCATGAATGATGTTATTTCTGAATCAGGAAGAACCAACCAAAGATAATTATGTAAGAGTCTCTCTCTCTCTCTCTCTCTCTCTCTCTCTCTCTCTCTCTCTCTCTCTCTCTCTCTCTCTCACTCTCTTTCTCTCTCCTCTCTCTTTCTCTCTCTTTCTCTCTCTCTCTCTTTTTCTGTCTGTCTCTCCTCTCTTTCTGTTTCTCTCTGTTTTTGTCTCTCTTCTGTCTTTGTCTCTCTCTTCTCTCTTCTCTGTCTCTGCCTTTGTGTGAATCTGTCTCTCTGTGTGTGCCTCTTTGTC
Source organism: Sminthopsis crassicaudata (assembly GCF_048593235.1). Lineage (NCBI taxonomy): Eukaryota > Metazoa > Chordata > Mammalia > Dasyuromorphia > Dasyuridae > Sminthopsis > Sminthopsis crassicaudata. The sequence continues at coordinate 199,433,950 of NC_133621.1, read as the reverse complement.
TATCTTTCTTCTCTTTCTGTCTCTGTCTCTTTCTCCTCTGACTCTTCTCTGAATGTCTGCCTATCTCTCCACTTCCATCTCAAAAGTAGAGAATAAGAACCTTAAATCCAGGTAAAGAAGCAGAACCAGAAAGGATTCTACCCATGCCAAGTTAAGGATCTCTAACTTTCTAAAAGAACATAACATCTGAGCCTGAAGCTTGAAGTGTCAGAGGCTATAGATGTCACCAAGGAGCAAGTCCAGCCACTCTAGCAGCAGAATAGCCAGTAGGGTAGTTTAGTGCCTTGACCTTTTCAGAATGAGGCTCCATGCTCTTAGGAGTTAGTCCAGTACAAAGTGGAACAGCCCAGTTTAGCAACAGAATCACTCATCCAACACAAATCCATTAAAGTGACCTTTGGAAAGACAGGTTCTAAAAAAGAGAAAGCACACTGGAGCCAAAGTTCCAGAGTCATGTTACCCTGGCCACTTGTTCCTCATTACCATGGTACTTCATTTCTGCCCCCTTTTCCCTATTGGATACTGTGCATTGGTGGAAGAATACACTTCATGTTTATCAGTGGAATGTTATATAATTATCATTCTTGTTTTGTCTTTTTAGTAAAAAAAATTTTGGTTAAGAGTCAACTGGATGATTTATTATTGGGAAAATATACCAATGGGGTTTAGAAAATATATAAGATTAACTAAGAAAACATATTTCTTTGAAAATCACATTATGAATTGTTCAATTTCTTTCTCTGAAATTAGGTTAAATTCTTTATTAAATGTCCTATTAATCTAGAAAAAAAGCATCCACAAGGATTAACCCTAAAATCCTGAAAGTAGCATTTATAGAAACCACTCTCTCTTAGGACATTCCTGTCGACCAACTTGGGTACAAGTTGAGGGGAAATGAGCTAGAAAGATGGAAAAGTGGTCCAAACCAGTAATTCATATTTTTTATATATTTTTGTTGTTTAGTTCCTTTTCAGTCGTGTCTGACTATTTATGACCCTATTGGGGGTTTTCTTACCAGGTATAGAGTGGTCTGCCATTTCATTCTCCAGATCATTTTTACAGATGAAGAAATGAAGACAAACAGATTAAGTAATACATAGCTAGTAAGTGTCTTAAGACTGGGTTTGAATTCAGTCTTCTTGATTCCAGGTCTAGTGTTCCATACACTGCACCATTTAGTTGTCCCTATAATTCATATACAATAATTGTGGATTTTACTCAGACTTATTTTATAGGGAAGTTAGAATTTTAGTCACTTCCCTGGAAGTAATTATTCTTGTCATTCATTATATTAATGGAATGCAAGCTTTCATTTTGCATTTTATCTAATGCACTTTTGTTGTTGGAATTATTTTTTATCATATAGAAGACTAGAATACTTTCCCATTTTTCTTCTTAGAGGTTCTTTTTTCTCCTTTATTTTCCTCACTTCTCAAACTTCTGTAGTATAATTTTAAATTAACTTTGTTTATGTGGTTCTTTACAATATTTTGACTCCCCTCCCTTTAACCTTTAGGCTTTTCATTTTCAATTGCTGATTAAGAGTATTCAGGATTTTTGATATATTTTTGTTTTCCAGATTCCATTCCATTTTTAACAGTCTTTAATTAGATGAGACAGAACTCAAGTTTTATCCTGCATTCCAATGCCTTTCAACAGATCTTCAATAGTTTTGTCAAGGCATTACTATCATGGTTTTATATTTTATGTTTGTGCTTTCTCAGACATTTTCCTAGATAACTATCTATTTTTCTTCCTATAGTGCTTACCACAGCACAGTCACAATATGTACTGTGTATGTAGATCTTGAAAATTTTTTACACGTTGTCAAATATTGTGGAATAATGTTTATAACATTATCAAACAATGTGGGACATGATCATCTAGAAGATACCAACTTTTTTGAATTGCTCTGTTTTGGTATAATCAGTTTCTTTGATAAATTCACATTCAAAAAAGACTTTTTTGAAACTCTAAGTATATTCATCTTTTCATAATCATTGAAATCACTTTCATTTTTGCCATCTATTGTTAGCATGTTTGCCATCTATCTGTTAGCAATTCTGATATTTATGTTAAATGGAAGTTTTTTTAATGGCTTCCATTTGCATTCTTTCTTCTTTAAATTTAAGGACTATCTCAGTTTCAACTATTATTTCATCTAATCTGGGTTGAGCATAAAGTTTCTTTTTATAAATTACTCTACATTGATATGCAATATATTGTTGTGTAATTTAGAGGTGAGGATATCTTTGAGAAAAAAAGAACATGAAATCATTGCCTAAATCTGTTTTTTTTTAAATTCTGTTTCCTTATTATTGTTCTATAAGAAATAATGAGCAGGATGCTTTCAGAAAAATCTAGAAAGTCCTCCATAAACTCAAGCATAGTAAAGTACTGTGTACAAAGTAATAGCAATGTTGTGGGATGATCAGCTGTGCCTTTGCTATTAGCTAATAGCAATGCCTTTGCTATTCTCAGCAATACAATGATCCAAGACTATCCTGAAGGAGTTATGATGAAAAACTCTATCCATACCCAGAAAAAGAACCGATTGTTTCTGAATATAGAAAAGGAGAAAAAATTCAACAAAACTGCATCAATTTCATTGGGAAGAAAAAAATCTGACATTGTAGGCAATATTCATTCATACTAGTAGAACCCTGCCCCACCCTTAACATATACACATTCACTACAACAAAATTGACAGATGAGGTGTCTTCTCATCTCTCCTTTGGCACCAAATTTGTTCTTTATCACTTCACAACATTTACTTTTGCCTTTTTTTTTTTTTTTTTGGCTGTTGCTCTTTCCAATGTATTTGTAAACACACTATTGCATGCATTGTGAGTATTATTTTCCTGGCTCTGCTTACTGCATTTTCATAAATTCACGTAAGTCTTTCCATAAGGAACAGCATTTTAATCTCCCCTACCCCCATACAAGTTTTTCCTTATAAGACATTGAAACTGTAGCAATTAGATAGCACATTGGATAGAGTACCAGTCCTGAAATCAGGAGAACCTGAATCCAAAACCAGCTTCAGATAGTTAACATTTAATAGCCGTGTGACCCAGGATAAGTCACCTAGTCTCAATTGCCTTGGGGGAAAAAAAGATATTAAAAACCATTCTGGATTCTCAACAGTCTCAGAGAAGTAAAGTCTTACTTAGGTTGTTGATATTTCTCCTGGTCACCTGAACACAAAAAGTCACAAGGAAGTTCAATCTCCCACCAATGTTTGTCTGGAGGATAGTGAGCAATGGACTTTTTGCTCAAGTGAGTCAGTTTCTGATGTGCTCCCTCACTGCAAGTTCTTGTTGAACATCCTTCCCCTGTTATGGCTACTTTTATCTTCTTCTTCTGTTGACTGTTGAATAACCTACAAGTGCCTCATTTTATTCCAATATCGTTCATCGCTACCAGGAGATTGGTTTGAGTGGGTTGAGACACCCATCTGTTTCTTAGATTTCATCACACTGGCTAACCCCAAGCCCAATTGTAGGCTTCCTTCCTAGCTACCACATGAGATACTTTACCCTGAGTAGCTTTCCTTTATTTTGCCATTGCCTCCTCCTCACAACATTAATGATGGGTTGGGATTTCTGGTAGTCACTATTACTATATTAAGGGAAGAGGACACTTTAATAAGGATACTAAGTATCCCATAGCCACAACTCTCCAACCTAAACAGATTGTCCCTGAGATCACTGAGTGTTTCCTCCCTAAAACACATCTTCTACTTTGAGTGCCCATTACTATAAGAAAGAGGGTGAAGAGTGCCTGAATCAGGTTACATGAGGGTTTGGTGAAGTCCATTTAGGCTAGTTATGGAGGAGTACTGTCAGGAACACCAGAACCTCTGACTCTCAATCCATAAAATGTCAATCAATTCCCAAGAAGGTTGAATGCAATTTGGAGAATAACAGAAGGATTTCCTCTCAAACCTCTAACTTAAAACTAACTAAATCTAATAAATTGCTATAGCTTCCTATAAAGTGAAATTTTTTATTAAAGCTTTTTATTTTCAAAACATATGCATGGATAATTTTTCAACATTGATGCTTGCAAAACCCTTGTGCTCCAAATTTCCCCCTTCTTCCTTCCACTCCTTCCCCTAGATGGCAAGTAATCCAATATATGTTAAACTTGTTAAAATATATGTTAAATCCAATATATGTATACATATTTAAACAATTATCTTCTTGAGCAAGAAAAATCAGATCAAAAAGAAAAACAAAAATGAGAAAGAAAACAAAATATAAGCAAACAACAACAAATGGAGTGAAAATGTCATGTTGTGATTCACAATCAGTTTCCACAGTCCTCTCTCTGAACATAGATGATTCTCTTCATCACTAGATCATTGGAACTGGCCCCAATCATCTCATTGTTAAAAAGAGTCTAAAATGAAATATTAAAAAAAATACTGCAAATCTTTGTGAAACCTATCCTCAGCAAGGGATACATTTCAAAGTCTTGACTCTTTCACCATCAACTCATCAGTGTAGATAGATAAGGAAAAGGGTTAAGAGTGGAAAATAATATTGATACTACTAATAATAACTGCATATAATATACTCAATAGGTGCCAAAGACAGATATGACTCACTTTAAGAAAATTCATTATACAAAAAAACCTGAAACTACATATCAAGAGACTCTTGATTATTCTTTTTACAAAATATTCTTTCACTTACCCCACTCCTACTTTTTAAAAACCAGCCACAGATTTCTATTAAGTAAACAGCTATCTTGGTGAATTTAAAATATCCTACTTAGAAAATCTGATTTGCATAGAACTTTTCAGGAGAACATCCAAGACTGTATGCACTTGGAGTCAGCTTTAATAATGTTGGAGAGATAGTTGTTAAATTTTCAGTATGAACATTGATACTTCAGAAATAATCAATTGCTTAAAATCAGGGCTTGATTTACTGTTTTGACTTTAAAAAGTTAATAATTCAGGTTAAATTTAAAACTGAGTATACTTATTCTTCTACTCCACCCCAGACTAATTGTTAAAAATTTATCAAAACACCCCTGAATTGTTCTATAAATAATATCTGAACAATGCAGTAAAAGGTAGAGGAATAACATTATCATCATGGTGTTTACCTGCAAGTAGTCTTCAATACCAATACTTACTTGGAGACTACTACTACTACTACTACTACTACTATTACTACTACTACGACCACTACCCACCATCACCATCACCACTACTCCTCCTACTCCTCCTATTCCTCCTACTCCTACTACCACTAGTACTACTATTACTAGCATCATCACCCCTAATTATAATAATAATAAAAATAAACTAGCATTTATAAAAAGCTTTAATATTGCAAAGTACTTTAATCCATTACTTTATTTGGGTCTCACAACCCACCTAAATTTATCTATTAACAGAAATATAACTATAAAAGTTGGACAAATAACAGTAAGTTTAAAACTTTCTGGGTTTTTTTTCTATGCTGGGCAGACTTGGAATAACTATCACATGAGGAGTTACTCCATATGGAAACCATATTATTTAATACAGAAACAAATGAGGAAATAAACGAAAATCACTTAGAAAATTGTATAAAGTGCTATCTATCTCAATGTGAGATTATCAGTACCAAAGCTTTAAAAGAATTTTAAAATCGCATGGTCTTTTTGCACCTCATCAACATTGCACAGGAAGCACAGACCAATTAAGTAGTTTGCTTAAACTTATACAGGTAAATTAGTGGCAAAACCAGGACTAAAAGTAAGTTTTCCCTACAGTAACAGTCCTGTCCCATCCTCAGTACTCCAGGAATATTACACAACTGGCCATTATTAGGACAGGACCCTTAAGAAATTTATCCTTTTGCTCACAACTTTTTTAGACAGTGCCCTCTGGAGCAGTACACCAAAGAGAAGCGATGGGGGAGTGGGGACGGGTTTAGGAAAGGACAGAAGGGGGAGGTCATAACCAGGTAGAACTGAGCAGACGCTGAGCAGTCCCATTCTAAGCAGGGCATGTATTCTATTTTCCATTCCCCGCCCCCATCATTTTCCTCTGCCCTTCCCCTGTAGTAGTGAGGCCAGAAGTACTATAATTACCATCTCGCACAGGGACTGAAATTTGAGGAGTCTTTCTGGGTTTACTTACTTTGCTACCTATTTCAGGGACCTGGGATAGGGGGAAGTATTCTACCTGAAGGGACCGGGATACGTGACACAAGAGGGGCTCTCTGAGGGATCCCCAGAAAGTTGGATCTCTAGTTGAAGATTGGAGTACTCCCTGACTGTGTAGCTTGGGAACAGAAAAAATGGGCTGTTACTTTTCTGGGTGGGAGAGAGATGGAGAATAAGGGCAGGGAGTGGAGAAAGGTGTGGAGATACACCAGAGTGAGAGAAGCAGCTGCTGGGGTCCTGATCCCACCTCTCCCTGTGGTATGTGGAGACTTGTGCCGGACAGCCTGGGAAGAAAGCTTAGAAGCCAGTTCTCCCCACCCGAGGGGCAGGATCAGGTAAGAGCTGAAGGCACCTGAGTCACCTCACTTCCCACTCCCAAATCCTGAGACCCTCTATTCAAGGTTACCTCTGAGGCCATGTTTTCCCCGTACCACCCGTGTCAGTGTCGTGTTAAAGAAGCTCCATATACTTTGGAGAACAGCTGGATTTAAGTCCTAGGGCTGCTCCTTGACCAGCGTGACCTCTCTGGGTCCGGCCTAAATAAGCTCTAAGGTTCCTTTCAGCCCTAAATCGTTTGAATTCTGTACACCAAAGTTAGTTCCTAGAATTACTCCTTCCCCTCCTCTCCTGCCTCCTCCACCCATGGCAAACACACACACCACCTTCACCGGGCCCGGGTGGAAGCTCCCCCGATTCTCCAGACTGCTCCCCTGGATCCCTTGTCCCCGATTCCACTCCCGGGCTCTGCTCCCCCCGGCTTCCCAGCTCCAGCACAATCCCATCCCGTTTTCTGCACCTTTCCTTCAGGTAAGGTGTCCGTGGCTAGTGCGCGGTCCGTTCCGCCTCTGCCCGGTGGGGTCCCGTGCCCTCGGCACCCCACGGAAGCTGCCCTTTCTCGTCCTGGCCCTCCTCCCAGCCCCCCACTTCCCAGGCTCCCGGATCCGGGGTCTCTCACCATCCTGGCGGCGGCGGCTTCTCTCAGCAGGTACAGCTTCTCTGCCCTCCGCTCCCAAGTCCGCCGTGCCCGCTCCGCTGCTGTGGCACACTGAGGCTAGAGCGAGCCAGGGACAGGGACGGACTCGGGCGGTGGCTGCCCTCCAGCTTCACAGTGCCCTGGGGAGGAGGGAGGGGGAGGAGGGAGTCCAAGCGACTTCTAGCCCCGTCCCCTTCTCCTGCTCCAGCCCTCCGAGCTAAGGAAGGAGAAACCCTTGTGTAATTTATATATACATATATATGTATATATAAATGTGTAATATATATATAAATATGTATTTATATATATATATATATATATATTATACTTTTTTTTTTTTTTTTTTTTTTTTTTTTTTTTTGCTGAGGCAATTGGAGTTAAGTGACTTGCCCAGGTTCACACAGCCAGGAATATTATATACATTTTAAAGAAGAGGAATGAAACTATGGGAACTTAGATGACTTGTTTACAAGATCAGAAACAGGGATTCTGTTTTTTGCATTTTTTATGGTCCCCAAGCTGTAGTCCTATTACCAATATAATAGGTTCACTGATCCATAGTGCTGGAGCATTCTCCCCCTGGGAGCTCCCAGTTCTGGGTTCAGGAAAGCTGGGGGAAACATGTATTAGCAATGTTTCCCTGTTTCTCCTTGTCTATCTACCACACCTAACACAACTCTAGGGACAGTCACTTTAAGTCTTAGACATGGCTCAAGCCTGGGGTCTCCCCTAGAAGGTTCTATTTATTTCCTCTACCACAAACAACAAAAAAAGGTCTCATAATCATGTTGACAAATATTTGAAACATGATGGAGTAACCCCTGGCTCCTATTCTATTCTACACACGCTCAAAACAGAGGAGGAAAGAATATCAGGGAAAGCTGTTTCATGTGACTCTCTTGAGTCAGGTTTATACCCCCATTCTCTATGTGTATGTGTGAGACAGGGAGAGATAGAGACAGAGACACAGACCGACAGAAAAATACACAGAGAGAAATAAAGGGAGGCAGAGGGGGAGGGAGGGAGAAGGAGAGGAAGAGAGGAAGAAAGGAGAGACAGAGAGAGACACAGGGAGGGAGGGAGGGAGACAAACAGACACAGAGACAGAGAGACAGACAGAGACACACACAGAGAGAGAAAGAGAAAGTAATCATGGAAGCCTTTCCACCCCAATCTGCTAGCTTTGGGAACTTTCACTGGAGCTAACCATGTACTGTACTTCCTTCCAATGGACAAGCCACTTGTACATGTATAGAAGTCTGTAGTTGGTCACCCTGTGAAACCCTAAAATTGCTGCTCACTCTTAAGAATTTCTGCTCTCTCTCTCTTCCTGTTTTGCCAACCAAGAGGAACCCACCCTCAAATTTCCAGCCAAGGGTCAAAAGACTTGTCTTTCCTGGGAAGAATGACAGCTGCTCACCTATGACAGCAAGATCACATGTGCTCCAGAATGGGCCTGAGTTGGACCTCAGGTCCCTAACTACCTCTTTTGTTTTGTGTTTCTTGACCTAAACAGAGTTGATAGTACAGTGATCCTGAGACGAGTATATTTAGCCTTAGTAGCAACTTTCATGAGTTCAAGAGATTGGGAGCTCCTGAATCTAAGTTCAATAAGGACCTAACTCTCCTCTATGGGGCCACTTTCTACCAGGATATAAACTCTAACCCACAGCTAGAGCTCCCTAGGAAGAGAGGAACACTGGCATTCCACACTCATAAAGTTAATATGAGTTAGATATTTAACATTTAAATTTATAGGCATTCCCTCAAATATTTAATTCTACCCTTCCTCTTAAATCCTGATTCTATGGCTTATCACCTGTATGAACTTGGGCAAGTCATATAACCTCCATAGGCAGCAGTTGATTTATAAAGAGATTACACTAAATGGTCTCCAAGGTTACTGTCAGCCTTTTATCTATGAGCCCATGTCCTTAATATATTCATAACATAACAAGTTGAACTGTTTCTTTTTTTTATAAAGCTTTTTTTTATTTTCAACACATATGCATGGATACTTTGACAACATTTGACCCTTGCATACCTTGCGTTTCAGATTTCTCCTCCTTCCCCCCACCCCCTCCCTTAGATGGCAAGCAATTCAATATATGTTAAACATGTTAAAGTATATGTTAAATCAAATATGTATAAACATATGTATACAATTCTTATGCTGCACAAGAGAAATCAGATCAAAAATAGAAAGTAAATGAGTAAGAAAACAAAATACAAACAACAAAAAAAAGAGTGAGAATGTTATGTTGTGATCAACACTCAGTTCTCACGGTTCTCTCTCTGGGTAGATATGGCTCTCTTCACCACAAGATCATTAGAACGGGCCTGAATCATCTCATTGTTGGAAAGTCACATTTATCAGAATTGATCATTATATAATAGTTATTGCTGTCTATAATGATCTCCTGGTTCTACTCATTTCATTTTGCATCACTTTGCATACACTTTGCATTGTAAGACTCTCCAGACCTCTCTGAAATCGTCCTGCTGGTCATTTCTTTTTTTTTTTTTATTTTTTAGTTTTTTTTATTTATAAGACATATGCATGGGTAATTTTTCAGCATTGACAATTGCAAAAGCCTTCTGTTCCAACTTTTCCCCTCCTTCCCTCCATCCCCTCCTCCAGATGGCAGGTAGTCCCATACATGTTAAATATGTTAAAAGTATATGTTAAATATATGTATACATGTCCATACAGTTATTTTGCTGCACAAAAAGAATAGGACTTTGAAATAAGGTAAAATTAACCTGAGAAGGAAATCAAAAATTCAAGCAGACAAAAACAGAAGGATTGGAAATGCTATGTAGTGGTTCACACTTATTTCCCAGAGTTCTTTCACTGGATGTAGCTGGTTCTCTTCATTATTGAACAAGTGAAACTGGCATCAATCATCTCATTGTTGAAGAGAGCTGCATCCATTAGAATTGATTATCGTATAATATTATTGGTTTTTTTTTTAATTTTTTATTTTATTTTATAATTATAACATTTTTTGACAGTATAATATTATTGTTGAAGTGTATAATGATCTCCTGGTCCTGGTCATTTCACTCAGCATCAATTCATGTAAGTCTCTCCAGGCCTTTCTGAAATCATTCTGTTGATCATTTCTTACAGAACAATAATATTCCATAGTATTCATATACCACAATTTATTCAGCCAATCTCCAATTGATGAGCATCCATTCAATTTCCGGTTTCTAGCCTCTACAAAGAGGGCTGCCACAAACATTTTTTGCACATGTGAGTCCCTTTCCCTCCTTTAACATCTCTTTGGGCCTAGTAGAAACACTGCTGGATCAAAGGGTATGCACAGTTTCATAACTTTTTGAGCATTGTTCCAAATTGCTCTACAGAATGGCTGGATCTGTTCACAACTCCACCAACAATGCATCAGTGTCCCAGTTTTCCCACATCCCCTCCAACATTTGTCATTATCTTTTCCTGTCATGTTAGCCAATCTGAGAGGTGTGTAGTGATCTCTCAGAGTTGTCTTAATTTGTATTTCTCTGATTAATAGATTTAGAGCACCTTTTCATATGATTAGAAATAGTTTGAATTTCTTCATCTGAAAATTGTTCATATCCTTTGACCATTTATCAATTGGGTAATGGCTTGAATTCTTATAAATTTGAATCAATTCTCTATATATTTTAGAAATGAGGCCTTTATCAGAACCCTTAAATGTAAAAATGATTTCCCAATTTATTGCTTCCCTTCTAATTTTGTCTGCATTATTTTTGTTTGTACAAAAACTTTTTAACTTAATATAATCAAAATTATCTATCTGCTGTTCGATTATAAGTTCTAGTTCTTCTTTGGACACAAAATCCTTCCTTCTAAGTTGGACTGTTCCTAACTCTGAAAAATGCTTGGTTAAGCATCCAATCTCATATCTGATTGTATCTGCTATTATAGTCACCCTTCCTCTTTCATTTTTCATTTTTGTTCTATTTGACTCATCAACAAAACCCCCTTTCTCCTAATACAGATCTGATATACCTATCTGCCCTAAAATTCATGTTGCTATCACATTTCATTGTGACTCTTTTACCAGCATTATCCATCAGAATTCTATTTAAATTGACCTTGGATAAAAGTAAATCATTAGAAAAAATCATTTCCTTTCTTTCTAGAAATAGTTTTAGAAGACTACCCCAAACTATGAGTCTATGACAAGAGCCCATCGATACTCTAGCAATTGCCCACATCATTCATTGTTTCCTACTTCATCTCTTCTTCTCAGGAGGTACTAGTAAGGAGCAAGAACAAGGTCCAGTTTGGTTTCTTTTCCTCTGTCTCAGATAGTGAAATTGTTTGCCCTAGTACCAGCATCGACAATGGTTTTGTGATTTGGACTAAAGGATATATCCCACTTATTCCATTTGCTACCTTACTGTAGGGATTTTGGACATCCAATTCAATTCAATTCAACACATATTACATGATAGGCATGTATGTATGTATGTATGTATGTATGTTATGTCTGTACTGTCAAGGAGCTGACCAAAAGAGAATCCGTTACTTAGAGAAGTGTTGGGTTCTCTGCAGGTCTTTAAACAAAAGCTAGATGGCCACTTTCTGGATATGTTAGAGTAGGAGCAACTTTTGGGTATGAGTTCAACTAAATAGCCACTCAAGTCTTCTCAGTTCTCAAATTATGTTTCCCCCCTACCCTTACCTCCAGAGGGAAACTCATTTAAAGCTTAGGTTTGGCTCTTCTTCTAAGAAGAAAGTAAAAATCCACTCAATAGAAAATATGAATAAATATGGGATAGATATTTATTTCCTATTTAAACTAAACAGCACACAGCTAAACACTAAACACAGCATACAAGCATATTTCTACAGAAAATAAAACAGAATCTGGTAATATATAACCACTGCTTATTCTCCTTTTCCATTTCACTTCAGCTCTGCACAAAAGTCTGTATTTTGTCAGCTATCCTAAGGACTACATTTCCTATCTTGTCTATAGTTGTTATTTTTTCCTATGCAGAAACTTCCCAGTTTCCCATCAGTTCCACAAGGTCTTCTTGATTTCTCAAATTCATAGTCAATTTGAAACTTAGACTAAGCCATCTATAGGTAAATTTTCAGTCACCTATATTTGGAAAAGGAGCATAAAAACAGAAGTGGCTAGGACTGAGATCCAAGCTGAGACTGACCTAGGTGGGACATCAGCTTTAGCTACCATATGCTGATGGCTACATGGTAATCAGGATGGGGAAATAGTGAGCTTTCTTCTTCCAGCTTTCACAGAAAGAAGCCTGAGTAACTCTGCTGTGCTACACAAATAGGAAGAGAAAAGGGCAATTAAGCATGAGTCATTCCCCTTATAAAGACCCACTGAGTTATCCCTTCTTGCTTAGTAGCTACCCTTGACATTAGAAGTCCTTTCTTGTCATTGGAAGTCTTTGTCTTCGGTCCAAAGCAAGCATTCTTCTCTGGTACAAAAGATCATATTCCTTGAAGGTATTTTTTCTCTCAGTGTCTCTTGACTTCCAGTTTCCTACAATATACCACAGATAAATGATCATATAATTGAATGAGAGATACAAAGAACAAAAAATAATAGGATGCTGTGTATTTATTGGTTTTTAAAAAGCATTTGATTTGGTATAACAATGTAATCTTGAAAGCTGTTCTCAGACAAGGTGCCTCCCATAAAGGAATTAAAATTATATGCCTGTATAATAAATGGGACAACAGAGATGCTTACCTAAGGTCATAAAGTTTCAAATTAAGAGTTGAAAATAATCTCAGAAACCATCTACTCCAAACCCTTCATTTTATAGATGAGGAAATTGAGAGTTAGAAAGGTCAAGTGACAATCCAATATCATACAGGTAATAAAGAGCAGAATAGACCCACACTTAACACCACATACCAAGATAAAATCAAAATGGGTCCATGATTTAGGCATAAAGAATGAGATCATAAATAAATTAGAGGAACATAGAATAGTCTACCTCTCAGACTTGTGGAGGAGGAAGGAATTTGTGACCAAAGGAGAACTAGAGATCAATATTGATCACAAAATGGAAAAATTTGATTACATCAAATTAAAAAGCTTTTGCACAAACAAAACTAATGCAAACAAGATTAGAGGGGAAGAAACAAACTGGGAAAACATTTTTACATTTAAAGGTTCTGATAAAGGCCTCATTTCTAAACTATATAGAGAACTGACTCTAATTTATAAGAAATCAAGCCATTCTCCAATTGATAAATGGTCAAAGGATATGAACAGACAATTTTCAGATGATGAAATTGAAACTATTTCCACTCGTATGAAAGAATGTTCCAAATCACTATTGGTCAGAGAAATACAAATTAAGACAACTCTGAGGTATCATTACACACCTGTCAGATTGGCTAAGATGACAGGAACAAATAACAATGAATGTTGGAGGGGATGTGAGAAAACTGGGACACTGATGCATTGTTGGTGGAGTTGTGAAAGAATCCAACCATTCTGGAGAGCAATCTGGAACTATGCCCAAAAAGTTATCAAACTGTGCATACCCTTTGATCCAGCAGTGCTACTACTGGGCTTATATGCCAAGGAAATACTAAAGAAGGGAAAGGGACCTGTATGTGCCAAAATGTTTGTGGCAGCCCTTTTTGTAGTGGCTAGAAACTGGAAAATGAATAGATGCCCATCAATTGGAGAATGGTTGGGTAAATTATGGTATATGAATGTTATGGAATATAATTGTTCTGTAAGAAATGACCAGCAAGATGATTTCAGAAAGGCCTGGAGAGACTTACATGAACTGATGCTGAGTTAAATGAGCAGATTCAAGAGATCACTATACACTTCAACAACAATACTGTATGAGGATGTATTCTGATAGAAATGGATACTTCAACTAAGAGAAGAACTAATTCAGTTCCAATTGACCAATGATGGACAGAATCAGCTACACCCAGAGAAGGAACACTAGGAAATGAGTGTAAACTGTTTGCATTTTTGTTTTTCTTCCCAGGTTATTTTTACCTTCTTAAGCCATTTCTCCCTGTACAACAAGAAATTCAGTTCTGCACACATATATTGTATCTAGGATAGCATATTTAACATACATAAGACTGCCTACCATCTAGGGGAAGGGGTGGAGGGAAGGAGGGGAAAATTCAGAACTGAAGCGAGTGCAACGGATAATGTTGTAAAAAAATTACCCATGCACATGTATTGTCAGAAAAATGTATAATTATAAAATTAATAAAAATAAATAAGAAAATAAAGAGCAGAATAAGATTTGAACCCAAATTCTCTGACAGCATATTCAGCACTTTTTCTACCAAATTAGATGTTCTGTGGTATCATGAAAAATGTTCTCCATGTAGTCCAAAGAAGAAAGGGATTCCCTATTGATGGCAACATTCTCCAAATGTTTCCATTCAGATAAGGCATTGTACAAATTGCAATGAGCCTCAAAGCAAAATCTCCTTGATAAAATCCATAACAATGCAAAGATAATCAGCTTCACTATTTGCAATGACCATTTTTCCAGTCTATAACACACAACTAGAAAATGAGGCCCATCAAGTTAGTGCATTAATACTTCTGAGTATATGTGTATTATGAATAAATGAAGTATATGGATAATAAGGTGAGCCTCTGTCTCTCTGTCTCTGTCTCTGTCTCTGTCTCTGTCTCTGTCTCTGTCTCTTTTCATCACCTTTGGTAGGTTTAATTATTTATCTCTCTGCTGATGATTCCCATAACTCTTATCTCCAGACACACTCTCTTTCTTGAGCTTTAAATACATATAACTAATTGCCTGTTGAACATTTCCAGAGAGATGTTATACTCAACATGTCCAGAAAAAATTCATCATATTTTCCCCAAAACCTTATCCTCTTCCAGATTTGCATATTTATGTTAAAAGCACCATCATTCTTCCATTATCTTAAGTTTGTAACCTTGGAATTAATCTTGATTCCTTACTTTCCTTCACCCCATATGTCTAATCAGTTGCCAAATCTTGCCATTTCTCCCTCTATGACATCTATCTCTCTTAACTGCTTTTTTTCAACTCACACAACTACCACCTTGGTTCAAGTCTTCATCATCTTTCTAGATTATTACAAAGCCCGATCTCACTGCTTCAAGTCTCACTCCACTTTAATCCATTCTTCTTATTGCTAAAAAATGTGATTTTCTTTAAGTGCAAATCTGACCATGTCTCTCCCCAATTCAATTAATTCCAGGAATTCCTTCTGTTTAGCTTTCAAAGTCACATACAAACTGACCAATCTTTCTAGCTTAATTGGACATTTCCCTTCATTCCTCTACTCTGAAATTTATAGTTCCTCATTCATAATACTCCATCATCTTTCTCTATACCTTCCCACTGGCTGACTTCCATTCCTGGAATGTAATCCCTTCCCACTGTCCCTATCTTTCTCTTGTTTCAAAATGTAACTCAAATTCTTCCATCTACATCAAACTTTTCTTGATCCCACTCAAATTTAATTATTTTGTGTTTTTATTCTGTATATGCATATGTCTGTAAATATATTTAGAAATATACTTTTATTTATGTCCTTGTTGTATCTCCCATTAAAATGTAAACTCCTTGAGAGTAGGAATTCTCATTCGTTGTATTTTTATCCCCAGGCCTTAGCACACCATATGGTAGGTATATTGTATTTGCTATCATTCCTAAGTTTGTGTCATCCAAAAAATTATTAAACACACTACTTGAGCTTTTCCTCACATCACTGATCACAATGTTCACTAGAACAGGGCCAATCACAGATCTCAGAGAATAGAGATTTCCTTACAAGTTGGTTTGAAGCTTTAATGACTGTGTCTGGCCAGTCAAGCAATTCTAGACCCATCTAAATATATAATTTTCTAGCCCACATCTTTCCAGCTTGTTCATAATCAAATGTCTTGCTAAAAGTCTAGGTAAAATCATGGCCTATAGCCTTATTAGGACTCTTTGGATTAAATTTTGATCCAAGGAAAGAAAATGTGCCTCAAAAATCAAATGTAGGCAAACATTTTCTTTTCCAGTTCAAAGAGAATTTTCCTTAGCCAAGAAAACAAACAAAATAGACATCATCAGACAGGTTGGAGAACTAAGAGAAAGCAGAATTAGAAAAGTCAAAGGAGAAGAGAGAATATGGTGCTCAACAGTGTGTGGTAATCAAAAATGTCAAGAAGTAGAAGTGAGAAAAACTATTGAATATAGCAGTTAGGTGATTATTGGTAACCTTAGTGACATCAGTATAGGAAAAGGGATCAGAAGTGAAATAGAAAAGGACTGAAAAAAATAAGAGGAAGTGAATTTTGTTCAATTCTGTCTCCTGACATTTGTTTTATATTTACAATTTATGTAAGTCCTCAGTATGGTAAGTTTCTTGAGGGGAGGAACTGTTTTATTTTAGGCTTTCAATGCAGAAGACCAATAAAGTGTTTTGCACATATAGATACTGATAATATATATATATATACATATTATATTTTTATAATATTGGGGGGGGAATTTAACTTTAGACAACTCTTTCCTAGAGCTTGGTAGTAGAAGGAAGGTGACATGTAAGACATAGCTGGGATGTCAGGATCAACTGAAATTTCGTTTAAGGTTAGGGGAAGCCGAGTGTGTTTGTGGACAACAGCAAAAGAAAAATAGCATAATCCCTGTTGCAAATCCCATTGGCTTACCCTAAAGCCCATTGATATGGTACTCTCTTCTTAATGGTGGAGATTGAAATGTTCTGCCCTATGTGAGGGGTGAGGTGTAGTTGTGGGGAAGTTAGAGTGTTAGACCCTTCTCTAGTCCCTTTTGGGAACTCATCAAACTTCATCTATCTTCCAGCTAAGAGAAAGAAGCTGGAAGAAGCCAAATCCACTTCAGATTGCTGAAAGACTCTGAGAAAATAATAGAAAATTGGACCTATTTCCAATTTGCTCCATTAGTGACTTTGGGAAATTTTCTCTTGGGTAAGATCTGAGACTCTCTTGGTTGAGCAAAGTTATCTCCATCCCAATGAGAGACTTCTTTCACTTTCTATTGTCTGGTATATATTTTCCTATATTTACTTTCTCTTATTTCCATTTAGCTATAAAATTGGATAAATGGGTTTCTTTGTTATTTGTTACATTTATTTTGGTGATAAAAAAAAAAAGTCAAGCATGAGATCTAGTCTAATAATAAAGGGAGCTCATAGATACAATTCTAGCCTGAAACCCACTCTTTCTGAGAAAAGCAGAGTGGCCTCTGGCCCCAGATTCCTGCGCCCCACCCTGGTAGAAAAGCAAGTCGTCCTTGGAGAAATATAGGAGGGGAACAGATTGAAAATGTCTATTTTGACTCCCTTAAAGCCTAATAAGGACAACTAGAATAGTTCAGTGGATAGAGTTCCAGGACTGCAGTCAGAAAGACTAATCTCCTGAGATCAAATCTGACCTGAAACACTTGACAGTTGTGTGACTGTGGGCAAGTCACTTAGCCCTATTTGCCTTGGTTTCCTCATCTATAAAATGAAGGAAATGACAAGCCATTCCGGTATCTTTGCTAAGAAAACCCCCAAAGGGGTCATGCAGACTTGTGCCCAACTACAAAATGACTGAAGATGGAGCTATGCAACAGCCCTTGCAATATATAAACCTCTCTGCACATGCAAAGTCACTCTTTCCTACAATAGAAAGAAAAAGCTTGGAAATGAGGGAGAATGATTATTGAAAAGCTTTCACAGGAGCAATTGCAGCAAGATCACAAGCATAAGTAGAGCACTTAGCCTTTACAAAAGAAGCTAAGTCACTTCCTCAGAGTTGAACTAGCTAACCACAGTGTCATGAAGAAGGAAAGGGAGAGAGGAGATGTGATAGATTAGAAGAAAAGGGAGGAATAAAAGGACCAAAGATCATGATGAGAACAAAAAATACATTTGGAAGGCGTGACACAGGAGAGATGGAAAGATAGGAGATTATGACCAGAAAGTAGAATTTCAAAATCTAAGAT
Organism: Sminthopsis crassicaudata; assembly: GCF_048593235.1. Lineage (NCBI taxonomy): Eukaryota > Metazoa > Chordata > Mammalia > Dasyuromorphia > Dasyuridae > Sminthopsis > Sminthopsis crassicaudata. The sequence goes on along the minus strand of NC_133621.1, from coordinate 199,415,814 downwards.
CATTGATAAGGATTGGTGAGGCGTGAAAATGTCATAGGAGTAAAAGATGCTGAAAAATTAAGTGGTAGGGGTAGTTAAAGGAATTCTCTGTGTGTATGTGTGTGTGTGTATCTGTATATATGTGTCCCCCATATATGAGGAAAGGGATTAAGTAGAGAAATTAAGACCAAAAAAACAAAGACAAATTAAGACAAAAAAAGAAACATTTTCAATAGAATTTTATTTTCCCAAATACATATAAAGTTTACAGCATTCATTTTTGTAAGACTTTATGTTCCAAATTTTTCTCCCTCCCTCCTTTACCTCACCACTCCCCAAGGCAATAAGCAATCTGATATAAATTAACTATGTGAGATTCTTTTAAACATATTTCCATATCCGTCATGTTGTACAAGAAAAATCAGACCAAAAGAGGAAAAAAAAATCATGAGAAAGAGAAAAACAAACAAACAAGTGAAAATACTGTGCTTCACTCCACATTCAGTCTCCATAGTCCTTCTCTAAATGCAATTGGCATTTTCTATCCCAAGTTTATTGGGGACTGCCTTGAATCACCTCATCTGTTTCAGTTGATCATCACATAATCTTGTTACTGTGTACAATGTTCTCTTGGTTCTACTCATTTCACTTAGCATCACATGTAAATCTTTCCAGGCTTTTCTGAAATCAGCCTGCTCATCATTTCTTATAGAACAATAATCTCTATTATATTCCTATGCCATAACTTATTCAGCCATTCTCCAACTGATGGGCATCCACTCAGTTTCCAGTTCCTTGCCAAGACAAAAAGGGCTGCCACAAACATTTTTGCACATGTGGGTCTTTTTCCCTCTTTTATAAGATCTTTGGGATATGGATCCAGTTGTAACACTGATGGATCAAAGGGTATGCACAGCTTTGTAGCCTTTGGGTATCTCACCTTAGTTTTTGATCAGTGAGTTCACTGTGCACTCAAATTTGTCTCTTGAAGCAACTGCCCTGTTTCTCCTCATCCACTTTTTTCCCCTGTGTCTTCAGAATTTCATTTTTGAATGTTTCCTATTCTTTTTGGATTGTCCTACAGAATCTTGACCCACAATTTCTTATCCTTTGAACCTTGTAAAATATGTGCTCCAAAAATTAAACGTTTATATCAATTTATTAAATAGCTCCCTCTAAGTTTTGCTCTCTCCTGGTTCACTTCATATCTATCTGACCATTCTTTCTCAGTCTTCTCTGTTGGAACTTCATTCAGATCACATTTGCTAATGTAAAGATTCGAATCAGATTGTGTTTCAGAGACTAGATTGAACTCATGTTCCCAAAATCATAGGATCAGAGCTAAGAGGATAAAGTACATTCAGAAAATGTACTCTCTGTACATTTGGCAATCTCATTCTCTCTCTTGGATTCAATTTTTATATCTATTCTGATGATTCTCAGATCTTTTCCAATCCTAATCTATCTCCTGAACTCCAGATTCTTATCTCCAGTGGTCTATTGGACATCTTGATATGTTTGTTTTTCAATTATGTCCAACTCTTTGTGACCCCTTATGGATTTCCTTGTCAAAGATACTGGACTGGTTTGCCACTTCCTTCTCCAGGTCATTTCACAGATGAGGAAACTGAAGCAAACAGGGTTAAGTGAGCTGCCAAGGAACACAATGACAGTAAATATCTGAAGTTATACTTTCGTGACCAGGCCCAGCATTCTATCCACTGAGCCATCTCATTATCCAATGATCATCTAAAACTCAACATGTCCAAAACCAAACTCATTACTCCATCTCCATTCAAATCCTCCTTCTTTTTTAACTTCTTTCTCTTGAGTACATTTCTCTAGTCACCTCAAGAGTCATTTTTAGCTTCTCACTCTTACCCCCTATATCCAATCTGTAGTCAAGTCTTGTCACTTCTACCTTCAAAACATTTCTTGAATTTTCTCCCTTCTCAGTCCTGGCACTGCCACCAGATTAGTCAGGACCCTCATCACTTTGCACCTGGACTACTTCAATGGCTTGTTGTTTGGTCTGCCTGCCCACACAAGTCTATATTCACTCCAGTCCATCCTCCATTCCTTTGTCAAATTGTTCTTCCTAAATCACAGCTCTGATCATGTAAGCTGTCCCTTAACCCCTTCAATAAACTTCAGTGGCTCCCTTATTATTTCCAGGCTCAAACACAACATTTTCTCTCTGCCTTTTAGATCCCTTTATAACCTGGCCCTTTCCTGCCTCTCTAAACTTTCTCCCCCTTACTCCCTTCTATGTTTTCTGCTCTGCGATCCAGTGATAATAACGTCTTTGCTGTTTCTTGCACAGGACTTCAAGCATTTTTATAGGCTGTCCCCCATTCTCAGAACTCTCTCCCTTGTTATCTTTTCTTCCTAGCTTCCCTGGATTTCGTCATGTCTCAAATAATGCAGTATCTTCTGTAAAAAACTTTTCCAGTCATTTTTAATGTTAGGGCCTTTGCTCTGAGATTATCTCCAATTTATCCTGGATAGATCTTGTTTGTACATTGTTGTTTACATGTTATCTCCCCCATTAAATTGTGATTTTCTGAATTCAGGACAGGGACTGTCTTTTGCCTCCTTTTGTATCCCCAGTGCCAAGGGCAATGCCTAGAATACAGCAGGTGTTTATTGGTTGGCTTAAATTGAAGATATATATATTGGATAAATTGAAGCTAACCTTAGAGGGAAGGCACTAGCATTAAGAGGATATGGAAAACCTTTTTGTAGGAGGTGGGATTTTAGTTGGGCCTTAATACTTACTAGCCATGTGACCCTGGACAAGTCACTTAATCCCAACTGCCAGGAAGAAAGGAAGGAAGGGAAGAAGGAAGGAAAGAAGGAAAGAAGGGAGGAAGGAAGGAAGGAAGGGAAGAAGGAAGGAAGGGAGGAAGGAAGGAAGGAAGGAAGGGAAGAAAGGAAGGAAGGAAGGAAGGAAGGAAGGAAGGAAGGAAGGAAGGAAGGAAGGAAGGAAGGAAGGAAGGAAGGAAGGAAGGAAGGAAGGAAGGAAGGAAGGAAGGAGGGAGGGAGGGAGGGAGGGAAGGAGGGAAGGAAGGAAGGAAGGAAGGAAGGAAGGAAGGAAGGAAGGAAGGAAGGAAGGAAGGAAGGAAGGAAGGAAGGAAGGAAGGAAGGAAGGAAGGAAGGAAGGAAGGAAGGAGGGAAGGAAGGGAGGGAGGAAGGAAGGAACGAAGGAACGAAGGAACGAAGGAAGGAGAGAGGGAGAGAGGGAGGAAAGAGGATATTTAAGGCACTTATCAGGTGTCAGGTACTGTACGCTTTGCAGATATCATCTCATTTGATCTCACAACAACTCTGTGAGATGGTTGCTATTAATTATCACCATTTAGAGCTGAAGAAACTGAGGCAGAAAGTATTTAAGTGACCACACAGATAGTATCTGAAGCTGGATTCTCCTTTGGGTCATAGCAGGCACATACACACACACCTCAACAACTAAAGACTGAGACATTATCCCCCACACTTCAAAAGCAGAGTCCAACCTTATTAAAAGGAAACAGCCAAGAAATAGGTCATTTAAAAAAAAAAAAAAAAGAGTAAACAACTGAGTAAACAACAGAGATAGTTACTATGGTTATAAAGAAGATCAGAGTTCAAACTCTAGAAAGAGACAATGAAATCAAAACAGCTATTCTTAAAGCTTTAAATAAAAATGTAAAATGGTCACAAATCCCAAAAAGGTTCTTGGAAACCTTTAAGAGAACTTTAAAAGGCAAGAGTCTGAAGGATAATTAGGGGAGAAAACGAGTAATGCAAGAAATGCAAGAAAAATTATGAAAAGAAAATGAACCAATTGGAAAAAAAGATCCAAAATTATATGGAATAAAATAACTCCTTTAAAATTAGAATTGGGCAAGGGGCAGGTAATGACTTCACAAGATATCAAGAAATAACATAATAAAATCAAAAGAATGAAAAAACAGAAGAGAATATAAAATGTCTCATTAGAAAAACAGATCAAGAGAGATAACTCAAGAATTATTGAAACTACATGAAAGTCATAATTTTTAAAAAGAGTCTAGAAATTATTAAGATTTCCCTAAGTTTTAAACTAGAGGTGTTGATCCAGCAGTGTTTCTACTGGGCTTATATCCCAAAGAGATCATAAAAGAAGGAAAGAGACTCACATGTGCAAAAATATTTGTGGCTTTCTTTTTTTGTAGTGGCAAGAAACTAGAGAATAACTGAATAAATTATGGTATATGAATGTTATGTAATATATTTGTTCTATAATAATCAGTAAGATGATTTCAGAGAGACTTGGAGAGTGAAGTGAGCAGAACCAGGAGATCATTGTACATGGCAACCAGAAGATTATACAATGATCAACTCTGATGGACGTGGCTCTTTTCAACAATAAGATGATTCAGGCCAGTTCCAATGATCTTGTGATGAAGAGAGCCATCTGCATCCAGAAAGAGGACAGTGGGAACTGAGTGTGGATCACAACATAGAATTTTCACTTCATTTGTTGTTGTTTGCTTGAATTTTATTTTCTTATTTTTTTTAATTTGATTTTTCTCATGCAGGAAGAAAACTGTATAAATATGTATGCATATATAAGTTTTATCATATATTTTTACCATGTTTAACATATATTGGATTACTTACCATCTGGGGGGTGGGGAGAGGAGAGAAATTGGAACACAAGGTTTTGGAAGGGTGAATGTTGAAAAATTATGCATGCAAATGTTTTGAAAATAAAAAGTTTTGATTAAAAAAAAACTAGAGGGTAAAATAGAAATTGAAAAGAAAATTCACTAATCACCTTCTGAAATAGACAAATTAAAACTGACAAGAACATTATAGCTAAGTTTCAAAGTTCCCACGTCAAGAAGAAAATATTACAAGAAACTAGAAAGAAACACTTTAAAATTTTGGAGTTGCAGTCAGGACAATGCAAGATTTAGCAGCTTCTACATTAAAAGACGAAAGGGCATGGAATGTGATATTCCAAAGAGCAAAGGAGTTAGATTTGCAATCAAGAATAACCTTATAGCAAAGCTGGGTGTAATACTACAAGGAGAAAAATTGATATTTAATGAATTAAAGGATTTGCATTCTTGAAGAAAAGATCAGAACTGAACAGAAAATTTGACTTCTAAGAATCAAAAGAAACTTAAGTGAACATGACAGACTAATTAAAAGGGATTTAATAAGTATATGATTTACTTCTTCTGTGAGAAAATATTTTGTAACTTAAGAATGTTATAATTGTGAGAGTAGTTTGAAAGAGTACATATAGCTAGAAGATTTGGTGTTGACTTGATTATGATGGGATGATCCTAAAAAAAATAAATTATTTAGGGAAAGGTAAAATGAAGCAAATTATCTCATATAAAAGAGGCATGAATGGAAGAAATGTTAATATAATGAGAAGGAGGGAAAGAGGGGGCAGATAATATAGGAACCTTATTTTCATTGGAACTGGATTAAAGAGAAAATAATATATACATCTAGTACGAAATAAAAGTAACATGGTATATGTGTGTGTATATATATATATATATACACACACATACACAGTGTGGTATGAGCAAGGAGATAGAATAAAGGAAGGGCTCTTAGAAGTTCTTAGAATTAAAATTAGAAAGCAAATTATGGAAGCAATGGTCAGAAGTAAATTAGATTTCTAAGGAGGAATAGGTTAAAAAGACAGAAGGATATAAACAGTGAGAGAAAATAGGATGAAGGGAAATATGCAACTAGTAATTATACCTTTGAATTTAAATTGTATGAATTCACCCATAAAATGGAAAAGGATAGCAAAATTAATCAAAAACCAGAACCCAACAATGTTATTTTTTATTTTTTTTTTTTTTAATGAGAGACACATATAGAATAAAAAGTAAAGGGCTGGAGCAGAATTTATTATTCTTCAGCTGATATTTAAAAAAAGGGTAACAATCATTATCTCACACAAAGGTAAATCTAAAATAGATTTAATTAAAAGAAATAAACAGAAAAACTACATTATGTTAAAAAGCTACCATGAATAATGAAGCAATAGCAACATTAAACATTTGTGCCAAATATTATAGCATCCAAATTTTTAAAAGAAGAGGTAAATGAATTATGGGTGGAAATAGGTAGTATATTTATAATAATGGTAGACTTCAACCTTTTCCTCTCAAAATTAGATGACTTTAGCTAAAAACTAAAGAAGGTAGATAAAGGAGATTAAGAGAATCTTAGATAAGCTAGATAGATCTGGAGAGAACTGAATGGGAATAAAAAGGAACACACCTTTTCTCAATGATATCTGGCACCTTTACAAAAATTAACCACATTTTAGGGCATAAAATTTTTTTAATTTAAATGCAGAAAAGCAAAAATATTGATTGCATCCTTTTCAGAGCAAAATGTAATGAAAATTACTTTTGAGAAAGGATCATTGAAATACAAATTAAGATTTAGTTAGAAATTAAATAACCTAATCTTAAAGAATAAGTGGGTTAAAGAACAAATCATAGAAATAATAATTTTATATAAGAAAATGATCATGTTGCAACAACATACCAAAGCTTGTGGGATGCAGCAAAAGCAATAATCAGGGGAAATTTTATACCTCATTTTAAATGTTTTCATCAAAAACAGAGAGAAAGAAAAGATCAATGAATTGGTATGCAATTCAAAAAACTAGATGAAAAAAACAAATTAAAAATCCTCAATTAAATACCAAATTGAAAATCCTAAAAATCAAAGGGGAGATTAACAAAATGGATTGTAAGAAAGCCACTTTAATTAAATAATAAAACTAGGAGTTGGGTTTCGGAAAAATCAAAAATATACACAAACCATTGCTTAATATATTTTTAAAAGAAGAAAAAATCAAATTACTAAGAGCAAAAATGAAAAGGGTAAGTATACCACTTTTTATTTTATTTTTTATTAATTTTATAATTATAACTTTTTTTTGACACTACATATGAATGGGTAATTTTTTACAACATTATCCCTTGCACTCATTTCTATTCCGAATTTTCCCTCCTTTCCTTCACCCCTTCCCCTAGATGGCAGGCAGTCCCATACATGTAAAATATGTTATAGTATATCCTAGATACAATATATGTGTGCAGAATCGAATTTCTTGTTGCACAGGAAGAATTGGATTCAGAAGGTAAAAATAATCTGGGAAGAAAAACAAAAATGCAAACAGTTTACATTCATTTCCCAGTGTTCCTTCTCTGGGTGTAGCTGATTCTGTCCATCAATTGGAACTGAATTAGATCTTATCTTTGTTGAAGATATCCACTTCCATCAGAATACATCCTCACATAGTATTGTTGAAGTGTATAATGATCTCCTGGTTCTGCTCATTTCACTCAGCATAAGTTCACGTAAGTCTCTCCAAGCCCCTCAGTATTTATCCTGCTGGTCATTTCTTACAGAACAATAATATTCCATAACATTCATATACCATAATTTACCCAACCATTCTCCAATTGATGGGCATCCATTCATTTTCCAGTTTCTTGCCACTACAAAAAGGGCTGCCACAAACATTCTTGCACATATAGGTCCCTTTCCCTGCTTTAAGATCTCTTTGGGATATAAGCCCAGTACTGCTGGATTAAAGGGTATGTACAGTTTGATAACATTTGGGCATAATTCCAGATTGCTCTCCAGAATGGTTGGATTCATTCACAACTCCACCAACAATGCATCAGTGTCCCAGTTTTCCCACATCCCCTCCAACATTCATCATTATTTTTTCCTGTCATCTTAGCCAATCTGACAGGTGTGTAGTGGTATGTCAGAGTTGTCTTAATTTGTATTTCTCTGACCAATAGTGATTTGGAACATTGTTTCATATGAATGGAAATAGTTTCAATTTCATCATCTGAAAATTGTCTATTCATATCCTTTGACCATTTATCAATTGGAGAATGGCTTGATTTCTTATAAATTAGAGTCAGTTCTCTATATATTTTAGAAATGAGGCCTTTATCAGAACCTTTAACTGTAAAAATGTTTTCCCAGTTTGTTTCTTCCCCTCTAATCTTGTTTGCATTAGTTTTGTTTGTACAAAAGCTTTTTAATTTGATGCAATCAAAATTTTCTATTTTATGATCAATAATGATCTCTAGTTCTCCTTTGGTCACAAATTCCTTCCTCCTCCACAAGTCTGAGGGGTAAACTATCCTATGTTCCTCTAATTTATTTAAGATCTCATTCTTTATGCCTAAATCATGGACCCATTTTGAGGTTATCTTGGTATGTGGTGTTAAGTGCGGATCCATGCCTAATTTTTGTCATACTAATTTCCAGTTTTCCCAGCAGTTTTTGTCAAATAATGAATTCTTATCCCAAAAGTTGGGATTTTGGGTTTGTCAAACACTGGATTGCTACAGTTGTTCACTATTTTGTCCTGTGACAAACCTATTCCACTGATCAACTAGTCTATTTCTTAGCCAATACCAAATGGTTTTGGTGACTGCTGCTTTATAATATAGTTTTAGATCAGGTACAGCTAGGCCACCTTCATTTGATTTTTTTTTCCATTAATTCCTTTGAAATTCTCGACCTTTTGTTCTTCCATATGAATTTTGTTATTATTTTTTCTAGGTCATTAAAATAGTTTCTTGGGAGTCTGATTAGTAATAGCACTGAATAAATAGATTAGTTTAAGGAGTATTATCATCTTCATTATATTCACTCAACCTATCCAAGAGCACTTAATGTCTTTCCAATTATTTAAATCTGACTTAATTTTTGTGGCAAGTGTTCTGTAATTTTGCTCATATAATTCCTGATTTTTCTTTGATAGATGGATTCCCAAATATTTTATACTCTTGACAGTTGTTTTGAATGGAATTTCTCTTTGTATCTCTTGCTGTTGCATTTTGTTGGTGATGTATAAAAATGCTGAGGATTTATGTGTATTTATTTTATATCCTGCAACTTTGCTAAAGTTGTGGATTATTTCTAATGGGGTTCTCTAAGTATACCATCATATCATCTGCAAAGAGTGATAGTTTAGTTTCCTCATTACCTACTCTAATTCCTTTAATCTCTTTCTCCACTCTTATTGCCGAGGCTAGCGTTTCTAGCACAATATTGAATAGTAATGGTGATAGTGGGCAACCTTGTTTCACTCCTGATCTTACCGGGAAAGGTTCCAGTTTATCTCCATTACATATTATGCTTACTGATGGTCTTAAATATATGCTCCTGACTATTTTAAGGAATAGTCCATTTATTCCTCCATTTATTCCTATATTCTCAAGTGTCTTTAGTAGCAATGGATGTTGGATTTTATCAAATGCTTTTTCTGTATCTACTGAGATGATCATATGGTTCTTGTTAATTTTATTGTTAATATGGTCAATTATACTAATAGTTTTCCTAATATTAAACCAGCCCTGCATTCCTGGTATAAATCCTATTTGATCATGGTGTATTATACTGGGGATGATTTTCTGTAGTCTTTTTGCTAATATCTTATTTAAGATTTTAGCATCAATATTCATTAAGGAGATTGGTGTATAGTTTTCTTTCTCAGTTTTCAACCTAGAGTAAATAACCATTAAGGAAAATGTAAATAAAGCAATTGTTAGAGATTATTTTGCCCCGTTAGATGCCCATAGATTTAACAATTTAAGTGAAATGGAAGAATACTTATAAAAATATAAACTGCTCAAAGGAAATAGAATATCTAAATAAGCCCATTTTAGAAAAAACAAATTGAATAGGCCACAAATGAGTTTCCTAAGAAAAAAAAAGCATCAGGACCAGATTTATTTATAAATAATTTTCTACCAAACATTTAAAGATCAACTCATTCTGATATTAAATAAATTATCTGGAATAATAGGCAAAGGAAAGCTACCAAACTCCTTTCATGAAACAAATGTGACACTGATACCTAAACCAGAAAGAGCAAAAATAGAAAAATTATTATTTCATTAATGTATATTGATATAAAAGTTCTAAATAAAATACTAGATAAGAGACTACAACAATATATCACAAAAATTATACACTGAGACCAAATGGAACTTATACCAGGAATACAGGATGGTTTACCATAAGGAAAATAATTGACATAATTGATTATTTTAATTACAAAAGTGACAAAAATCAAAAGATAATAGCAAATTGATGAAGAAAAAGCTTTTGACAAAATACAACACTTATTCCTACTGAAACACTTGAAAGCAGGTGTAAATGAATTTTTTCCTTAAAATGATAAGCAGCACCTACCTAAAATCATTAGCAAGTATTATATGGAGTGGACATAAGGTAGCAGCCTTCCCAATAAGATTGGGAGTGAAACAATTATTACCAATAATATTCAATATTATATTAGAAATACTAGCAATAAATGAGGAAATAAAACTATCACTCTTTGCAGATCATATAATCTAAGTAGAGAATCCTAGAAAATTAATTAATGAAAATAGTAAACTTAGCAAAGTTGCAGGATATAAAATAAACCCACATAAATCACTAGCATTTCTATGTTTTACCAGCAAAGTCCACCTACCAAGAGATAAAAAGAGAAATTTCATTTAGGATAACTGTAAACTATATAAAATATTTGGGAGTCTGACAAGACAAACTCACGAACTGGATGAATACAATTACAGAACACTTTTCATACAAATAAAGTCAGATCTAAACAATCAGAAAAATACTCTCTGCTCTGCACTTTCTAGCTAAGATTAGAAGGAAAACAGAAAATTGTTGGGAGTTGGGGGAAGGAATTTTTATAGATAGTTTTTACTCAAAGGTCTTATATCACAAATATAAAGAGAACTTTGTCAAACTTTTTTTTTTAGAGAACTGATGCAATAAATTTTATTGTTTACACAGTGGTGGATTGCAGACAAAGTGCAGACAATGTGGAAAATGGCAACACATTTAAAATTTTCACAAATGGTACAAGAATTCCAGTGGTTCAGCATTTTAAAATTTAACATTTAAAAAAAAGAAAAAAAGAAAAGAAACAAAGCAATAATAGAAAAATTCAAATATCCAGATTGGTTTTTTTGTTTGTTAGTTGTTTGGTTGGGTTTTGGTTTTTGTTTTTGTTTTTGTTTTTTGCAGTCCAATGCAATACAACTTTTGAAGAAAAGTTTGGTTTGAATGCAACTTTTTAATGTCCAATGTTCAAAATACTTTGTCAAATTTTTAACAAAATAAATCATTCACCAATTGATAAATGCTCAAAGGATATAAACAGGCAGTTTGGGGTAGAAGAATCAAAGTTATATATAATCATATTAAAAAATTATCTAAACCATTTTTGATTAGAGAAATGCATATTAAAACAACTTTGAGTTACCATCAAACCACACATATCATATTGGTTAAAATTTTGATAGAAGGAGGAAATGACAAATGGAGGGAATATGGAGAAATTAGGACTCAAATTGTTGGTAGAAATGTGATCTAACTATTTCAAAGAACAATCTGGAATTATGCCCAACAAATTATAAAACTGTGTGTATCTTTTGAATCATAAATACCACTCTTAGGTCTATTTCCTAAGGGTGATCAGAGAAAAAGGAAAAGAGTCTATTTGCAGTGGCAAAAAACTGGAAATTGAGGGAATGCCTACTTGTTGGGGAATGGCTAACAAGTTGTGGTATAACTTTGTGATGACATACATACTATGTTGTGATAATGACGAACAAGTTGATTTTAGAAAAATATGGAAAGACTAGCATGAAATAATGAAGATTAAAATGAGCAGAACCAAAAGAATATTCTATACAGTAATAGCTATATTGTTTAAAGAATAGATGTAAATACTAAGCTATGCTGAGTATTATAAACACTTAAATCAACTACAAAGGCCTATCAAGGAAGATACTATCCACCTCCAAAGAAAGAATTGATAAATAGAAGTATGCATAGTAAGATCTTACACAAATATATATTTGTATATGTGTGTGTTTATAAATGTATATCTGTGTCAAATTGTGGCCTTCTCTGGTACAGAGGGAAGGAGAAAGATAGTTCAGTACTTAAAATGTAACAAAAATAAATAAATAGAATTAAATTTTTAAAATGTTTTATAAAAAAACAACCCAACACTTTATGAAGTCATATGATTACAATGACCAACCATAATTCCAGAAGACCAATGATGAATCAGGATACCCACCTCTTGATAGACTCAAGATACAAAATGAAAATTAGATTTTTGGACATAAATAATGTAAAAAAAAATTGGGGGTGGCTCTGCATATTTTTATAAGAGCTTTATATTTATTTTTTTTTCAACTGAAGATGGAAAAGAGAAAAAACAAATGTTTATTAATTGAAAAAAAAATTTCTTCTTCCCAATTTTCTCATTTGTAAAATTTCCCTCAGAGTTGTTAAATAAGCTAACATTTATAAAACACTTTGTAAGCATAAAACATTGCATAAACACGAACTATTATTTCCTCCTATACTCCTTCAAGACTAATTTAAGCAATGATACTGCTTTCAGAATTCAGTGTAAATCTGATGTTCCATTCCTGCTATTCACACTTTCCTACTTCTGTATTCCTTTCCTTTTTGATATTTGAAATTTAATTTGATTTAATAATTATCTAATAATTGACTATTATATTTAGGGCACTGTGCTTTGAATATAGGAAATATATAAATACATTAGTTTGATGATTTCCCCTGTCAACTTTGCCTTGGTTGAATGTCCACCCATCCTGCTATTTTGATTACATCTTGAACATTTCAGTCTACTCCTCTTCTCAAGCAGTTTCAGTAAAAACAAAAAACAACCCAACAAAAACTAAACAAATAGCTTAAAGACCATGTAAATGTATAGACAAATCTGCCACTTGCTGTCTGGTTGCAAGGTGATATTGCAGAGATACCTATAATTAAATCCCCTAATAAAGTTTGCACTGATCATCCTGGCTTTGGGAGCTCATTCTTCAAAAAATTGTGCATCACAAGCAGATGCAATTGGGACCACTTCAGTATCCCTATCTGGAACGGTCCATCTACCTTAGCCATCCTATTTTCTTAAGGGCAAGTTCCTTCCAAGGCCACAATTTTGGAAAGGGGCCCAGGACCAACAAACCTTATTCTCCTTTCTACTTTTTCCAAACATCAATCCCATCCTCTCCCATTTATTCCTCTCATCTCTTGACAGTTGGAATTGGTGGGAAAGAAATGATGGGGCTAGGGGACAACGGTGAATTCAACTTTGTACACACTGAGATGAATGAAGCTAGTAGAAAACACACCAATGGAGATACTGTGTACAATTAGAAATAAGATTTAGAGCACATCCTCCCAAAAAGAAATACAATTAGAAATATAAAAAGAAATACAATTAGAGATCAAGTGAGAGATCCTACAGCTATATCTACAAGATTAAAGGTGACTTGAAGCATAGATATAATTAGAGAACTTTAGTTAGAGGCCCAGGGAGAAATCTGGACAGAAGTAAAAATAGGACAAAGTAAGGTCATCCAGAATAAGAACTCAGCCTTAGCCTCTGTGACCACCTCCAGCATACACTCACCTTGTGGACAGCAGAGAAGACATGGTTCATGATGCTTGAAGTTTGACGGGTCTCACTCCCCCAATCCTAGGCATCTGTACTTTGCCTAAGGGTAGGCACTCTAAAGTCCTGGAAATATAAATAATATTTGTATATGTAGTTGTGTGTATGCTCTCTCTCCCAGTAGACTGTGAACTATTTGGGAACAGGAACTATCTTTTTGCCTTTCTTTGTATCCCCAATACTTAATACAGTGCTCAACATATAGTAGGTGCTTAATAAATGCTTGACTAATTGACTGACTGAAATAGAAATACAAAGATTGGCCCTGCTTACAAGGAGCTTACATTCTAAAGCAGGAAGGCAAAATAAAAGTGGAAGCTGAAGTGGGTGGGGGGAAAAGTACCTGTTTGAGAGAGAAGTTAAAAGAAAAAGATATCCTGGACCCTGGGCAAGTCATTTAACCCCAATTGCCACACAAACAAAAAAAAAGATAAAAAAATTTAGGCTAGCTAGATGGTGCAGTGGATAGAATGAATGCTGGCTCTAAAGTCAGGAAGACCTGAGTTCAAATCCAACCTCAGACACTTAATACTTCTTAGTTGTGTGACCCTAGACAAGTCACTTAATCCCAACTGCCTCAGGGAAAAAAAAAAAAATTTATATATACATATCCTGGGAATCAGGAACAGAGTCTGCAGAATGATGAGATGAATGAACATTTTGCTGGGTCTGACAGGAAAGTTGTTAATATCCAGTGTAATATTAACTTCTGTCAAAAACCCATATTATCAGTAAGAAAGTCCCTTCCCTCTAAACAATCCTAGAAATGTCAAAATTCTAGTAATGTTGAGGGCTTTGCTCTCAGTTAGATCCCCACCCTGGAACCTTACCTTGTAAATAAAGCCAGTTTCAGCCAGATCAGCTGCCAAAGTGGGTGCTAATGTCCTTGCCCCCCCCTCCCAATTGGGATTTATGGTGAGTTAGATCACAAAGAATTAAAAAAACAAACAGAATTGCGCGGGTTTCCTTGGCTGGATTGCCAAGGGCTGCTGGGGTCTCATGACATGCCTCCCTACTTAATATGAGTCCCTACCCCTTTCCTCCTAAAAATATAAAAAACCTTTTTTTTTTGGTTAAGTTTCCCAGTGGGAAAGCCATATATTGACATGAGAGACTCAGGCCTCATAAGCTTGAAGTCTTGTTATTGCATTTAAAGATACCTTATTCCTCCATTTATGAATTTGATTTATTTCAGAACTTAATAAGGCCCTGAAAAAGGGAGGTTCCAGAGGGACAGGCTAATCTGAGGAAGCGATGGATGGGAAAGAGCTCTTCCAGGGTGTGAAAAAAGTTACTGGTGAGGTAGATGGTAGTTAAAGTAACTTCCAGGGTGACAAGGCTACCTCACAAGATTGGTATAAAGATCAAATTAGCTAAAATCTGTAAAAATGCTTTGCAAATTTTAAAGAAATATCTAATAGTTACTGTCAGGAGCTGTTCCAATTGAAGAATGAAGGATTAAACATGGATGGCCTAGACCATCCTTTAAAATGAAAGTCTGAAAAATAAAATATAATAAAATGGACTGACATCAAAACCATCTAGTACCAACTAAGAAACAGAGCAATGGATCAGTGGAACAAGTTAGATGCATAAGACACAACAGTCAGTGACTATAGAAATCTACTGTTTGATAAATCCAAAGAATCAAGCTTCTGGGATAAGAACTCACTATTTGACAAAAACTACTGGGAAAACAGAAAAATAATATGGCAGAAACCAGACAGAGACCGATATCTCACACCCTATACCAAGATAAGATAGAAATGGGCTCTTCATTTAGACATAAAAGATATTTCATAGTATAAGCAAATTAGGAGAACAAGGGATAGTTTATCAATCAGATCTTTGAAGAAGGGAGAAATTTATGCCAAAGAAGAACTAGAAACTCTTAAAAGTCTAGACTTTACTTCTCTAAAACTGGATGATTTTAAGTACATTAAATTAAAAGGGTTTTATACAAACAAAACCAATGCAGCCAAGTTTATAGCCAGTGTTTTTCATAAAGGCTTCATTTCTAAAATATATAGAGAATGGAGTCAAATTCATAAGAATACAAATTATTCCCCAACTGAGAAATGGTCAAAGGTGGCAAGGAATTAGAAATTGAGGGGCTACCCATCAGTTGGGGAATGCTTGAATAAGTTATGGTATGCAAAGATAATGGAATACTCTTATAGCTCTAAGAAATGAATAGGCTCATGTGGGAAAGACTTGGAAAGACTCACATGAACTGATGTTGAGTAAAGTGAGAAGAACCAAGAAAACACTGACACACTAATAGCAAGACTATATGATCAACTATGATAGATATTTTAGATAAAAAATGCCATCCACACCCAGAGAAAGAATTATGTGGTTCAAATAATGATATTTTCACTTTTTGTTGTTGTTTTATTGTGGGGTTTTTGTGTTTTTCTTTTTGTTCTGATTTTACTTCTCCAACTCATGTGGACTCATGTGAAAATGTTAAAAATTGATTGTACATGTATGACCCATAATAGTTTACTTGTTGTCTCAGGGAGGAAGGAGGTAAGAGAGAGAGAGGGGAAAAAAAAAAAAAAGGAACTCAAAATCTTATAAGAATAAATACTGAAAACCATCTTTACTTAGAATTGGAAAAATAATATGCCATTAAAATTTTAAATTAAAAATCAAAAAATAAAATGAAGGACTGACTAGTTGGAGGCATAGAACTGGAGGTTGTGCAAAAATGTATCAGCTCTTTTTGTGGTGGCAAAGAACTGGAAAATAAGTAGATGCCCATCAACTAAGGAATGGTTGAATAAGTTGTGGTATATGAAAGGATCAGAATATTATTGTTGTATAAAAAAAAATAATCATGCACAAGCTGATTTTAGAAAGACCTGAAAAAGATTTACCAACTGATGCTGAGCAAAACAAGTAGAACCAGGAATACATTGTCCACAATAACAAGAAGACTGTGCTATGATCAACTATGAAAGACTTGGTTTTTCTCAGTGGTTCAGGGATCCAAGGCAATTCCAATAAACTTTGGATAGAAAACACCATCTGCATCCAGAGAGAGAGAACTATGGAGAATGAATGTAAATCAACACATGCCATGCTCACTTTTCTTTTTCTTTTGTGGTTATTCTCTTTTTTTCTGATTTTTCTCTCCCAACAAGATGCATTAAAAAAAATGTGTTTTTAAAAAAATAATATATATGCATAACCAGAAAAAAATAAAATAATAATAATAATAAAAGGAATAGAGGTAGAAGCTCTTCCAGAATAAGAAGGCCCTCTTGAATTGGACAAGTTACTTAGAAAGAAGACAGTAGATCTGTTCATCTGACTGAACTTATATCCCTCCTGTCCAGCAATTAAACATCTTTGAACAACCCATGGGGAAGAAGTGGTCCCCCTCTAAATTACACCTGTAAGACTAAATCCCTCTAGATAAATTCCAGTGTCTGCCTTGACTCACCTTAGCTCAACTTCTACTTTAAAGCATTCACAATAGATGAACTCTGAGAGTGGATCTTTGTGGCAAAAAGAGGCAGTAGTGAAAAAGAGTTTATTAGGTGGAAAACACAGAAAAGTGCTCAATCATGAAAATAAGAGATAAAGAATATGTGTGGTCAACAATATCAGTGCTACCAATGCCTCTAAAGAGGGGAAAGGAGGATTATCTGAAAACTCAAAGGATGCACAGCCAATAAAATGGCCAGGGCAGGAAGGAGGTTTCAACATTAAGTGCTGGCCAAAGATAGCTGACTCAGCAGAATGTTCATACTGGAGGGAGTATTCATTCATACTGCAGAAAAATTATATACCATGTAGGAGGACTGGGATCAAATAATTCCAGATGGAGGAGTTTGAAATGTATTTTGTAATGAATAGAGACCCACTCAAAATTTTAAGAATAATATATATATATATATATATATATATATATATATATATATATATAATGGCTTCAATTTTTTATTTAAAAAATTATTGTTGATAACTTGTTTTGAAATTACCTTCATTTGGGGAGGGAAAATTGGAACACAAGGTTTTGCAAGGCCTAATGTTAAAGAACTGTCCATGTATATGTTTTGAAAAATAAAAAGCTTTAATAAAAATAAATAAGAAATTGCTTTCATTCATTTGTAAAAATGTGTATAGAAGAATTGCACATTTTTGTTTAGCATATATTGGATTACTTGCCATCTTGGGGAGGAAGTAAGGGAAGGGAGGGAAAAAATTTAGAACACAAGATTTTGCAAGGGTGAATGTTGAAAATTATCCATGTATTTCAAAATATTGAAAATAAAAAGTTTTAATATAAAAGGGGGAAAAAAAGAAATTACCTTTATTTCTGAATATAACCCTCTCTCTTCTGTTATACAGTATATTGTTTCATGTACCATAGCTTTTGTCACGTATTTGCAACATTTTCTGCCTCTACAAAGGGAGAGGTACATTTTCTTATCTTTTCTCCAGAATCATGCTTAGTCATTATAATTACATAGCATTTAATATTAAAAAATGTTTTAAGATACAAACTGCTCTGACCTAATATCTGGTAGACTCAGGGTTTCCAATCATAAAGACTCCTGAGTATTTTTAAACTTAATGCTTTACTTATGTTACCTTTTTTTCTGGATTCTAATATCTACAATAGCTGGTATTCTACTGGCTCAACTTTAAAAAGGTCCTGGAATTGATGTACGCACAAGAAACTACCTTTTAAAAAACTACCAATGGGACTTTCCCTTAATTGACCCTTTTTTGCAAAAATATTTTGCTTTTCAACCAAGTCTACAATCATGCTTTAATACAGTGTCACTGCTCAGCTCAATAAATTCAACAAGGAAACGTTCTTTTCAAATGTAGACTCCAGGAGAAAGACAATCTAAGCCCTAGCTGGTTTTACTTGCGGACCCAGTAGCAGCTATATTTGTACTTCATACACTTCTCCCACCTTCATAACATACACAATGACACGTGGAAATGAGAAAGTCTTCTGGAGAACAAGACCTCGTCTTGGGTAACCTTTTAAAATTAGAAATGGGTCATAAAATCCACAAACTTGCGAGAACCCTGGCTCCTGATGACAGAGTAAACTGTCCCCTGACAGATCACAGAACACTACAAAGAATGCCAAGTGCTAGAGTAACATGATATCTCTCCATTTCTTCCCTGATTTCTTTTCCTTCCCCCATCAGCATGTGCTTTTTCAAGTGCATGAAGGGAATTACAGTCTCAAAATTGTACAGCACTTAAAGGTTCAACCAATCACTGAAATATTCCCATTACCAGCCTGACAGGTGGCCATCCAGTTTCTCTGAAGACCTCTAGAAATGGGAAGCCCTACTTTGGGACAGTTCTAATTGTTAGGAAGCATTTCCTTCAAGAGAGTTGAAATCTATCTCTGCAATTTTTACCTATTTCTCTGAGATTTTCCTCTGTGGCCAAACAGGCTAAATCAAATAGGTAGGCAAATTATTAAATGGCCTCCCTTACTTCCACCCCCCAAATCTTCTCTTTTCCAGCCTTAAATACCTCCAAGTTCCTACAAATGATTCTTATCCAGCATGATTTCCAGTTTTCTCACCATTCTGGTTGTCTTCCTCTGGACAGATACTGCAATTTATTAGTGTTATTACAGTTGAACCCAAAGATCCAGATGTGGTCTGACCCAGGGCAGAGGACAGAACTCTCACCTACATCATTCTGAACACAGCCTCAATAGCATTTGCTTTTTTTGGCTACCATTTCACTGTTGACACCTGTAAAGCTTGGCAGTCAACGAAACTCCCCAGAACTTTTACACATTAACTGTTATCTATGTCAATCTTGCTTTTGCAGGTTGATTTTTTTGGAACTTTAAAAGTCAAAAGAGCTTCCTTTTTGCCATTATTAAATGTCACCTACCTAGATTCAGCCCATACAAGATCTTTTTGAGTCCCCAACATTCATTCAATGTTGACTAAATTGAATTATTTGAGCAAATGATACCTGCTCACAGTAGTAGAAATGGTTGAAAGGAGTGCATCTTTCAACATTAAAAGGCTCTAATTGCCTATTTTGCCTAACCCATTCTTCTGTCTCACCTCCAAAAGCTCTAAAACTTACATATAAAATAAAGGTATCACAAAACTTTTGAATATAAATGTGAGGCAGATTACATGATGTGGAATGGCTTAAACTTTCAGGTAGGACAGAGAGGTAGTGCAGTGGGTAATGTTAAGGCATAGGGTGCAAAGGACCCGAGTTCAAATTCAGACTCAGGTAATGGGCTGTGTCATTCTGGGCAAGTCACTTAACCCCAAATGCAATTTTTCATTTAAAATGAGCTGGTGAAACCCCAAACAGGGTCACAAAGAGTCAGAAATAGCTGAAAACAATTGAACACACATACAAATCTTAAGTTAATATCTTAGAAATTAGCTTTGGAAGTCAAAAAAGTTGCATTTAAATTAGCCTTACTAACAAGTGGTAATACATTCCCTTGTTTGACTATGATACCCTTTACTCTTAGTGGGAATTGCAGGACTAGAAGATGATTTTTTTTTTTTGGTAGGAAACAGAAGAGGTGCCAAATGCTGCAAATTGGACAAGAAGCATCCCTGGTAATCATGAGATCTGAGGCCTGGTTTCAGTTCTGCCACTAGCGTTACAAGATATTGAATAAGCTAAACATTAATTCTCTGCATTTTAGTGTCCTCATCTGCAAAGTATCAGACTAATTCATCTTCAAGGTCACTTCTAGTTCTAAAATTTCTATGAAATATCATCATCTAAATGCCCAACTATAGAAGTTTTTCATCTGAATCCCGCGAACTTTTAAAAATATTTTTATAAACATATTTCAATATAATTGACTTCATTTGTGATTCTGTTTTAAGTTTTTAAAAAACATTATTCTGAGAAAGAGTCTATAGGATTCATCAGACGGCTAAAGGGTTCTATGATACATCAAAAAAAAGTAAGAATCCTTGATCTATACAAGGTCAGACTCATAAAGGAGCAGAAGCAGTCTCACACTTTCTTCAAACCCTCTCTGGACTTTAAGCTAGAATTTTCAGACCCCAAGTCCCAAAACAAAGTCATCCCTCTATCTGACCTAAAGTATCACTTCATAATTCCTAAATAATTTTTTTTAATATTTTGATTGACATTTTTCTTTTATATCAAATTTTTCTCTATTATTAATTTCCTCTGCAGTAATCATTCCTCTTCCCCTCCCAGAAAACCATCACCTAAATAAAGATTATTTTTTTCTTTTTTTTAAGCACAAAAATTTTATTTTCATTCGAAATCTACCCATCCCCCACCCAGTGAGAAGGCAAGAAAAACAAAACCAATTACAAGTGTGTAGTCATGCAAAATAAATGTCCATATTAACCATGTGTTTTGGGGTTTTTTAAAGAGAAATATGCTTCCATCTACATCAGTTCTCTTTCTGGAGGTGAACAGCATGTTTCCTGAGACCTTTAGTTCCAACCTAATTTCAGACATGTAGTTATTACACTCTAACCTTTCCTAAAGAAAGAATGCAGAAAAATATCCTGAGCATTACTTAGGGAGGTAGAAATGTCATAAAAATATACATATGCACGTGTGCGCACATAGACAGATCAGACAAACACTCATGTTCGAGACTTTCACAGTTGCTAGGCCTCGGACCGCTTCCGAAGCCCAAGGACCATTGCGTTGCCCAGGGCTCGGGACTGATTGAGTCCCCCTTGCATTTCTGAGACCTTCGTTTCCGCAGGGAGGATGTGGCCAGCAGCCCCCCACTTTGGCGCAGGCTGAGCCCTAGCCCTGCAGCTGCTTGCCACTGTAGTGGGTCTCTTCAGGGACAAACCCACTTCGCAGGGAACACAAAGCGCAGGCCCCAGCTTTCTCGCAGACACACAAAGGTCTCAGGCTGATTTTCCTTTGGTCTACTCCTAAGTGGGCCCCAAGCAGGAGGGCTACTTCTACTAACTAGCAGAGCCGGGCTGTTCTAATGACTTTCCCACACACTGGGAGGTAAGTACTACAGGTATAACCCCTTCTGTAGGGGGGAAAGCAGAGGACCAATCATGGCAACCACGCAGTCTGTCCTCCGCCACACAGCTGGGCTCGGAGGGAGGACACAAAGCCGGGCGGACTCTGCAGGTGGTGCGGCCCAGGACCAAGCCCGAGCTGGTTGCTTTTCTAGCCCACCCCAGCTTCCAAGAGGGGAAGAGCCTGGGCCCCCAGGGCTTTCACTAAATGACAACTCCCAACTTCCAGGCCTCTGGGGAGGAGAGGAGAAGCATCGCAGCTCCTGAAAACCAAACTGTCTACCCACCATCTCCTCCAAGTCCGGCTCCCATTTCTCCCAGTATAATACTGGACTCCGGACACTAGAAAGGGACGGTGCTGGAGCACCACCTCCTCCCAGTTTCAGTGAGCTATAAGGCTCTAAGGGGCTCTGGGACAAACTGGTTTGGCATCCAACAATCAGCCTTCCTTGCAGAGAATGGCCACAGAGTTTTCTGACCACAACTGATGAAGGCTGCCTCCCAAGGCGAGGAGGAAATGTGATTTACATAACCAGTGGTGCATCCATGAGGAGGAAACTGTGGCTCTTCTGAAGATCTGAAATACTAGGGATGCTCTCTGCCAGGGGCCTGATCTGCTGCATGGAAAGAACATGCATTTCCTTGGATCTTACAACATGTTAATGGATTGGTGTTTCATCACAAAATTTTACATTGACATATAAAGGTAAATAAGCAAAAGGCAAATAACGGAAATACAGAAGCATCTCAAGTTTGATTCAATTCAACATTCAGTGTACTCAAAGGTGATCCACAGTACTTTGCACAAAAAAATTTTATTGTACAGTTCTTTCAAGCCTGAGGTCTACCTTCTCCATCCCACATAATTACCTAATTCCATTTTTAGCCATCACTCCCTGCTGCTGCCCTACTTCTCAAGGCCACAAGTAGGGAGAAAAAAAAACAAACAAACATGCATTAGCCAACTAAAAAGGAAATTTTAAAGGAGGGGTTGGAAGGAGATGATCAGGAATGAGAGGACTGCAAAGGGATGAACCACATGCTGTCCCTGAAACACAACCAATAATCTCACCCCAGCAGGGAAGGATAAAGAGAATCACAGGAACAGTCCTCAGTCAAAGATCAGAAACACTGGGGCATGAAAACAATACAATGTGTCAGGGATTGGGGCTTAAACAATTGCCCAAAAACCTGGATAATTAATCAGGAGGTCACAGAGTCATTGTGACAAAAAGTGAGACAGACAAGTAATCTCTTTTCAGTGGAGTTGCCTAGAGTTCACCAATCTGGCACAAGGTCAGTTTCTAGCCTATAAACCTTGATCTGTCCAGTCAGACTGAGATCTGACCTAGAATAATGGTTGGCTAATGAGAGCTAACACTTACACAGCACTTACTATGTACCAGGCACTGTGCTAAGCACCTTAAAAATATCCAGTTTGATTTTCTCAACAATCCAGAGAGGAGGAAGGTGCCTCATTTTACAGCTCAGGAAACTGAGGCAAATAATGTTTACATGAGATGCCCAGGATGACACAGCTGATAAGTCTGAGGCCAGATGGGAACTTAGCTATACAGGCCCAGGACTGTATCCAAGTTGCCACCTAGTTGTCCCTAATTTGCTGAGAGTTCTGCAATCCAGACAGAGATTCAAATTTGTTATCATCTCTTGAGAAACAACTCATTCAAACTAATTAATGGAATTAATTTCCAAGGAACTTCCATGGGATAGTCAGTCTTTGTTAATTAGGTTCAAATGCTCAGACCTGTAAAAATCACCCTTTCCTTCCCTTCCCATTACTTAGCCTCTAGTCACCAAGCCTACCTCTCAGTGATCCTGCCTCTGGACAGACAAAAGAATATTCCATAGCTCCTGGTCATGACTCCAAGACAATCCCATTTGAGATGGACTCTTGGGAGTGAGCTATTCTAAGGAAGAGAGACGGACAGGCTTGCACTGGCACCAGCTACTTCCCTATCACTTGGAATGATGGCCCTGAGCCCAGAGAAGCTAGGGGCAGGATCCCAATCTGTATCTGCCCACCCTCCCTCAGCTGGGTTTTTTGCAGTTTTCCACATGACCAGACTTAGCTTTCCCAGATTATCATTAGCCCTAAAATAAGAGACCCCAGACATCGAGCTGCAAGATTGTAGAAGTCAGTAAGACGTTCTTCCAGTGTCAATACCAAGAATGGAACAGTTGAGTAGGTTCCAAAGCTCACTCCATCACGAATTAGATGACAGGTAGCATGGAGAAAAGATGGTCCCTCGAATGCGATAGAAGATGTGAGCCAACTTGTAGAAGAAAGGCAGTGAAGAAGGACAAGCTGTGGGACACAAAGAGACTTATGTGAATGGCTCTTCCCCTTCTTATCTTCTATATTCTCACCTCCTACCCCCCTTTAAAATTTTACCCACCCATTCATCTTCTCCACTATGATCTACCCAATTAGAATTTTCCCTTCTGCCTATAAAATAACCACTGAAAGTCAAAATGATCATTTAGTCTCAAGCCTGGGAAACTTTGGAATACATGTCAAAGCCTTAGGAGATCCAATATAAAACTATCTCTACCTTCCTTATTTGAGAAGTAGGACCTCAAGGACTAGAGAGAAATAAAGGCATAAAAAAACCAGAATTCAGAGGCAAAAAATAAAGCAAGAAGGCAAAGAATTGGCAGGAATGAATAAAAAATAATCCATAGCTTTTCGTAAAATTAGTTACTGAATCTCTCTTAAAGGAATGGGGAAATGCACTGAAAGGTTAAAATGGAGATATGAAATACTAAAAACAGAGAAAGGAAACAGATAAAGGAACTAGAAGGAATAGGGGGGAAATAAGAATTTTTGAAAATAAATAGCTCTCTTAAAGTAAAATTATTTAAAAATGAAATGCAAAAGAATGACATAGAGGAAACAATGAAAATTAAATTAAAAGGGAAATAGTGGAACATCTATAAACCTCTTATCAGTCTAATCAGTGTTTCTTTTCCTAAAGAATCCAAACATGTACTCATGTGTCTTCGGGTGAAGAAGGAAACAATTCATTTTTCATCACTTACCTGGATCAAATCTCACCATCAAGAGGCACAGGATCAAAGCAATCAAGAAGGTCTTCTTTAAGGGCAGAGAAAGAACATGGTCCGCCACAGATTCTAGCAACCAGCGTAGTAACTTCCACAGAGCCACCAGCTTTCGGCCAAAGGTGCCTGGGAGAGGAGGACAGGGAGTCATAATTGGGAGAACTGAATGGACCTTATGTCCTAAGCTTGAAGTCCAAGGTAATGAGACTGTCTTGTGAAGCTCTTAAACTGGCTCTGACGACAATTCCCAAAGTGTGGTTCGGGGGAGAAAAAGCCCCTCCACAACCCCTTATTTTCAGCAGTGACATCCTAAGACAACTAAGTTCATGTTTCTACAACACCCTGGGTTAGAAGGAGCTTTTCTCAGTGATCACCACTACATGCATATGAGGCCCAGAGAGTACAATCTGTGAGTATCTTAAGTCTAGGTCCAGTTCTCTTGCCACTAGTTGACTCCTAAAGGCAAATTATGTCCTGCCTACCTCACAGAGGTACTGTAAGGGTCAAATGAGGCACTGCCATGATGGAGAGAGAGCTGGATCTGGGAGTTGGGAAGACCCAAGTTCAAAAAGAAGGATGAAAACAACTGATAAATATAAAAATAATTTATATTTGGGTTGGCAAGGCAAACATAATAGTCGTTTATCACATTTTGTGTGGAGGATAAATCAGAGAAATGACAAACTGGAAACAGGGATACCAATTAGGGACTGCTGCAATAATCCAAGTAAGAAGTCCCACAATCATCTACAACTAAAGCAAATAGCTGACCAGCCTTCTTGCTTTCTCTTCCCTTCCTTGACCAAAAAATCAAGGAAATAAAATCTCTGGTACATGCATGGATAAAACAAAATGATACATTGTCCCTATGTCTAAATCTGTACTGTAAGTCCATCACCTCTCTGTTAGAAATTAAGCAGCATTTTTCATCATGAGTCCTTAGGCATTTTGGTCATTGTGTTGATGAGAATTCTTTAATTTTTTCTTTCTTTTAAAAAAACAAAAACAAAAACTTTTAATCAGCTAAAATCTTGCTTTTCACTCTCCCATTTCATTCCACATATGCCCATTAAGAGCACAAGAGCTTAACTAAACATGGATAGTCAATCAAAACAAATATTTTACTTTAGCCATATCCTAAAAAAAGTATCTCTCATTCAATACTGAGTCTTTCTCCTCTCTATTAGGAGGTGGGTAGCATATCTTATCAATATTCTTCTAGAAATATGATAGACCATTAATCTTATCAAAGAGTACAATAGTATCATACCACATTTAAATGCCATCCTTTACTTCTTCAAAAAGATCTCTACATATTTTTGTACATCCTTAGAATTTGTTTTGCTTAGGACTAATCCCTTCCCTCATTTATTTTCCCTCTAATTTCATCTTCCCCTTCTTTTCTCCCTGTTGAGTGAAATGCATTTCTATATCCAAATGTCTGTGTGTTCATGTATTTTTTCTTTTAACCAGTTCAAATAAGTTCAAGTGTCAGCCACTCTCCTCCATTCCTCTTCCTTTTTTATATAATTGTGTCTACTTATATGCCTTGAACATAAGATACTTTTCCTAAGCTTCCGTTTTTTTTTTTTTTCTTTTCCCCTCTCTTTCCATTATTTCCTTAAGATCATCAAGACATAGCAGCCCCATTCCCAGGTCTTGTCTAGTAGGTCTTCCTCTAAACTTTGACGATGATAGGATTCAAGGGGAAGACATATCATCTCTGCACATTTCAATGTAAGCAATTTATCCTTATTTAGTCCTTTTATCATTGTTCATTATTACTTTTCTATATTTCTCGATATTCTTGTGTTTGAACTTCAAAATTTTTCCACAATTCTGGTCTTTTTATCAGAGATACTTGGAAATCCTCCATTTCATTAAAGGTTCCTTGTAGCAACACCCAGTTTTGCTGGGCAAGTTCTTGGCTGTAAACTCAGTTCCTTTGCCTGCTAAAATATCATTTTCCAAATTATCTGCTTCTTTATAATGTGGCTAAATCACATGTTATTCTGACTATGCCTTCTTGGTATCTGAATCTTTTTTTCCCCCAGCTGATTATAGTATTTTTCCATTGACCTAAAAGCTCCAGATTTTGAATATGATGAAATTTGGGCTTTTGCTTTGTCCTCTGGTTCTAAGAGATCTGAACAATTTTCTTTTAAGAGTTCTTGAATTCTATGGATTTTTTTTTTTTTTTTGGCCTTGGCATCCAGATAGCCCAATGATTTTTAAGTTGTTTCTCCATGATTTATTTCTAGTCAGTTGTTTTTGCTATGAAATAGCTTATATTTTCTTCTATTTTGTCAGCCTTTTGACTGTTTTAATTTCTGTTGACTCATTAAATCATTGGCTTCAATTTTGTCCATCTGAATTGCTTAGGTAAGGTTTTGTACCACTTGTGCCAAGTTGTTAATTCCTTTTCTAATTCTTTCTTCCATAGATCTCTTTTATTGTCACATATTTTTCTCTCTTAAGTATTCTTATTCCTTTAATAAAAACTTTTTTTTTTTTAACTCTTGTTTCTTCTTTCCCAGAAATCCTAGTTGAGTTTGAACCCAAGCTGTTTTTTCTCTGAGGCTTTTCTTGGAGATTTATGTTTGAGTATTTCTGCCACCATAATGCTTCCTCATGGTGGGATTCTTTTTATTGTTTGCCCATTCTTCCAGACTACTTCCTGACTTTGTACTGGATGTTAGAGCTGTGCTCTGCCAGAGTTTCGGAGAGAAGGTCTGAACTGGTCCTGTGGGGCACTTTCTTAGCATTTTGAGAGTTGTGTTCCTGTGGGATCTCAGGGAAAAGCTGGGTACCTGAACCTTTTCATATGCTCCCAAGTTTCCCAACTAGACTGATTTAAGGCAAAGTCGAATTGCTGCCATCCTGGTATGCAAGTACCTGACCTGGGTTTGGGTCTGGGCAGGAGCAGACTGCTGCTTAATAGACTCAGTCAGCTGGAAAGCTCTATTGGTACAGAGTGGGAGAATTATAGGTTCTGCCTTTGGTCTGAGATCCCACTCGGTTATTCTTCTGCATTTTGGGCTAGATTCTAGATGCACAACCCTCTCTGATCTTGGGGTCTAAGCCACCTGCTGCTGCTGGTAGTTTCCAAACTTCCTCCTTTCTTCATGTACAGCTTGGAACCCCCTCCCTGGGAGTACCACTCCCCAGCAAAGATCTCCTTCTCAGCCATTTCTAAATCTGTAACCCAGGCTTAAAGGGGGCTCCTGTCCCCACTGCAGTGCTCCCTATGAGTCTGGGATGCCTTGGTTCTGGCCTGGGGCCTCTTCTTACCCCAATTCATAGCCTCTCCCTGGAGAGCTCTACCTGCTGCATGCTCCTAATCAGATCCCATCCCCTGTGTCTGAAGATGTTCCTGTCTATCTCTCTGTGCTGACCTGTACTGGACAAATAAATCAGCATGAATCTTTCTGGATTTCTCCATCAGGAATCAGTCTGGTTGCATGTTCTAGATTTGTTTAGAAAAATTTCTCAAGATCTTGGCTCCACCCCCACCAGTAGATCATTTTCAAGAGTTTCTGTAGCTAAAAACATGTCAATATGTTGTAAAAAGTCTTTCCTAATTTATCTAGGCTAGTTCTCAGACAACATGCACAGCCTATCACTGGGATCAACCAATGGACCCAATTATCTGGACTAAATTAACACTGAAGTAACTTTAAAGCTGACTGGTTTAACAAAAACAACCCTTATGAACATTTAACTTTTCTATTCTCTGATTCTTTTGCTCACCAAGGTAATATATTCTTCTATATTTTGATCTGTTAGTTAAACCAACCACAAGGAGAAAGCACCCTATCTAAAATCATCAGGATAGTTATTCTTTCAGATATAACTTACTGAAGCTGTGATTCTAGTTTACAAATCAGTCTTTTGTTTAAGCTTCTGGAAATCAAGGACTATCTTATCTAAATGTTCCCACTGTGTTCTGCACACAGTGAGAGCTTAATAAACATCT
This sequence comes from Sminthopsis crassicaudata, assembly GCF_048593235.1. NCBI lineage: Eukaryota > Metazoa > Chordata > Mammalia > Dasyuromorphia > Dasyuridae > Sminthopsis > Sminthopsis crassicaudata. Next base: position 199,387,205 of record NC_133621.1, on the reverse strand, counting down.
GACATTGCAGTGAATGTCCTACTCTCAATCGGCTAGTAAAATCAAGTTTTGAAGCTAAAAAATTGAAAACCAGACTAAATCTATGGTGAACTGCAGAAGAATCAGTAAAGGAGCTTCTCTCTAATACCATCTTTGGATCTTTCAGAAACAGCTAATTCACCGAATCACAAAATTGCAAGGTTGGAAGGGTTCTACAAAGTTACCTACTTCAACTCATACCTAAATAAAAAAAAAAAAAATGATCAAAAAGTATTTATGCAATCTTAGCTTGAAAAAACCTTACTACTTCCCAAGGTAGCCTATTCCACTTTGGCAGAGTTCTAATCATTAAGAAGCTTTTGCTTGAGTAGAAATAAAAACTGCCCAACTACAAGTTCCAACCATGAATCCTAGTTCTTCTTTGTGGGATTAAGGAGAAAAGATTTAATTCCTTTAATCCTTAAGGCGTTGTAGAATCAAATGAGAAAATGTTTTATTTTGTTTGGATTTTTCTTTTGCAATATGGCTAATCTGGAAATGTTTTACATGACCTCACAATATATAATCAAAACTAAGTTGCTTACCTTTTCAAGAAATGGGGAGAAGAGGAAAGAAAAGAATTTGGAACTCAATTTTTTTCAAAACAATAGTTAAATTATTTTTACAGATAATTAGTATTTATTTCATGAAATAATGAAAAATATTAAAAATAAAAAGAAAATGCACATAAATTAATCTGTAAACCTATTAGAAATTTCAGTATATTTGGGTTTTTTTTTAAATTATTCTAAGTTGAGCCATGCTTCTTAATAAGTCTACCTTTTTCTAATCTACCATTCTTGAAACTGTACTTGTAACTAGTCTTTCTTTGTGCACAAAACTTATCATGTTCTTTACAATAATTTTTAAATATCTACCAAATAAAGTACTAAGTTCTTAGCCTGGTATTCTAGGCCTTGTCCAACTTCCAAATGTCAGAATCTCTGAATTAGAAGGAAGTTCAGAGGCTAACCCAGGCATGAGCAAGAATACCCTTTACAAAGTACATGATGGTACCTAGACTTTACCTGAAAGCCTCTGGTGAACATGACCCCTCGATTCTTCCAAAACAGCCAATGCTTCAAACAAGTCTAATTTTGGGGAAGCTTTTTTTTCTATTTAGGCAATTCTGCTACTTTGCAACTTCCACCAATTCTCCTAATTCTGCCTTCAAGAGCCAGCAGAACAAATCTAATCCTTCTTCCATCAGTCAGCCATGATGACAACAGAAAGAACAATAGCATTTCTATAGCCCTGTGAAGCCTGCAGGTGCTATTCACCAAGGTTTTTGTCCAGACAATCCTTACCGCCAGCACTCCTCTCAAGTTTTCATGGCTCTCTGTGCAATGCACTAACTATCACGAGGGGTTAACTTCCCCTCCCAATGTCCTACCTCCCTGGTTCTCCCTTTGTGGTTCCTGGGTTTTCTCGAGGCTCTCCTCTTGCTGCTGCCTTGCTGTGGAGATGGCTTGAGAAGCGGCCTGTCGCTGCTCCTCCTCGGCACAGAGCGCAGTCATGTCCTCTGCAGCTGTCCAACAGTGCAGGGGCAACAGCACACGAAAAAGATGCAGTTCAAATATGGCCCCATATTCTGGTAGGTCTCGATTGGCTGGCTCTCTCAACCAACTGCTGGCCACCTCCAGGATCGCCTGGGGCTCCTTTACTTTGCTGTACAAAAGAATACTACAATCCCCAACCCCACAAAGAACAATGTCAAGCATTCATCATTACTCATACTCTTCTTAGCTCCCAACTGCCTTACATATGAAATAGGAGGACTAGAAATCTCTGGAATTTCAGGGATCGACATTTCTTCTTCCCATGTTCTCTGCCTCTTCCCCTACTACAATCCTCTCATAGGTCCTCCATCCCTCCACCTGTGGTGTTCCAGGTTTCAGATATTCAGGGATCAGAAATATGGGAGGGTGTAGTTAGCAAATGAACCTCACTCGAGGACCCCCACCCCTTTGTTTCCAGTGAGCATCTCTGCATTGTCAATGGTAACTTACCACAATTCCAGAATTTTGGGGGGCAGATGTTCTGGGCGCGGATAATACTGCAGAACCCAAGAGAGAACTTCTCGCCATCGATCCATCTCTGCTAGGGCCTGGATCCCCACCACACACAGGAAGCACTTCAAGTCCTTGCTGCGGTGAGCAGAGTTTCAAAGTAGAAGCTATCACTCGCTCTGTCCGGTGCTTTCCCTTTCCCCTCCTGGACCTGGGATGCTCCTCCCCTCCTGGCCAAGTTTACCATGCATTAGATGCATTGTTCCCAAGTGCACTAGCCAGCTTCAGCACTTATGAAATGCTCCTCTCAGAAGCTGAACATTACTGAACATTCTTGAAGGATTTAGAAACCCTGAAGCAAAATACAGTATGCTTCCCCACCTTACCCAATGAGTTTGTATAGGTGATAATCAGACTAAAATGAAAAGCTGGCTTTAGGGGGAGAGAATGATGGTAATAATGATAGAAGGTAGCATTTATACAGTACTTCAAGGTTTGCAAAGCACTCTAATGTCAACTCATTCAATCTTCACAACAACCCTGTGAGGTAAGTTATTGTTCTCCCCATTTTACAGATGTGGAAATAAAGGTTAAGTGACTTCCAAGCCAGGATCACATAGGTAGTAAGTATCTGAAAAAGAATTCAAACTCAAATCTATCCCGATGATTGATTCCTGAGTTTACCAACCAAACTATCTTAAAAAGACTACTTGTAAGATAACTGTGGAAGGGAGAAAAACCTACTTATCTAGCCCAGAAGCCCATTTATGTGTGTCTGTGTATGTGTATGGTGTAGAGGATCGAGATATCTTTTTAAACATCAATTTTTGAAACTACTTCCTTCTCTCCTAAGAAAGAAATAGCTATGTCAATAGGGAACTGAACATTCCAGTTTTTTCACTGAGCTTTCTGGAAAAACAAATAAAAACACTGCTCTTATATGGCCAGAAACGTCATATGGCAATGGTAAGGCAGAATCGGATATTTCTCCAGCAAGAGACAGTAAAGAAGCTATGGACAGAATCCCGGGCCCTGACACCATCTCCTTTGTTTCCACAGAAAAAGCCTTACAGACTTGGAAAAAGAGATATCTGGCCAAGGGAGGTAGAGGTGAGGCAGGGCCTCTTACTGTAACCTGTGACCTCATAGGCACGTTTTTCCTTACCCTCCCCCTCCCGGAATGCTTCCCTGCCTACATTTCCATCTTAAACTTAAGGTTCCTCTGTGGATAGAGCAGCCAAAAAACAATTACTGCAACTGGAAAAAAAAAAAAATTAGGGCAGTTTTAAAGGGACAACAACATGAATGGAAAAAAAAAAATCACTATTTTTATAACTTTCTTGTAATAAATAGTTGATAGCTAAAGATCACCTGTACTATCTACTGGAAATGCTCTTTTAGACTATTTTAACTATATCAGCACAACCTTCTTAGAAAAGATTTTGCTTTTTATCTATGTATTTCCAATGATGGTACCTAGTGACTTGCATATGGTAAGTGATTAAGAAATATTTATTGAATCAATACTGCGGAAGATTCAAGTATGATGGGCAGAAAAGTTATATGATGGATCCAAACAAAATTTATCAATTTTTTTTTAAATATTGAAAGAAAAAGGTGCCTGAGCTCCTCAGATTAAGCAAAGGGCCCTGATCACAGATTATGAGCTAGAAAAAGGCCATAGGAGACATCAGAAGTGTTGTTCCAATTTTTCTTTAATCCCACACCTTGTCAATAAAAAATTCTGAGCACCCTCCAATATGCACACTTACTCATTTGTAAATATGTATTATTGTACTAATAATGATGTTCAATATAATTAACATCATTTTAATTAAACATTATATAATAACAAAAATAGAAATTAAAATAATTATCCCACACCTTGTCAATAAAAAATTCTGAGCACCCTCCAATATGTATATTGTTCATTTGTAAATATGTATTGTTATACTAATAACGTTCAATGTAATTAACATAATTTTCACTAAATGTTATACAATTTATGCTTAAATGTTATAATTAAACATTAATAAAAATTAAAGTTAAAATAATTATCCCACACCATATCAATAAAAAATTCTGAGCACCCTCCAATATTACATTTGCTCAATTATAAATATGTATTGCTATGCTAATAATGTTCAATGTAATTAACATAATTTTCACTAAATGTTATACAATTTATGCTTAAATGTTATAATTAAACATTAACAAAAATATAAATTAAAATAATTACCCCACACCCTATCAATAAAAAATTCAGAGTGCCCTCCAATAGGTGAATTTGCTCATTTGTAAATGTTGTTGTACTAATAATGATGTTCAACATAATTAACATAATTTAATTAAATCTTATACAATGTATATGTTTAAACAGAAATAAAAATTTAAAAGGATGAGATAATGATGGAATAATATGCGATCCTAAAGTCAATAGGGAGGCATTATATTATATGACATATTTTATATAATAAATGATCATAAATAAGGTTGAAGTTTATTGAGTAGGAAGTGACAATCAGCCAGCTGTGAGGTAAATGGGCAGACGGAGAAAAGACCGGGGGCGGGGAGCCAGTTAGAAGGCCCGAAGTGAGGAGGAATTAAGGGGGCAGGGTAGGAGAACGGGCTACAGGGAGAGAGAAACTGACAGGACATCTAAGGTTCAGGAGGGTGATGCTGATGTGGTGGAAAGTTCCCGCGGGGGTTTCTAGGGAAAAGGAAATATAACGACAGTGCGGTGCAGATTACCACTGCGGGCTGTTCAGTCCCACCGACACCCGAGGGGGAGGGTCTGGCCCGGGCTCCTAAGGCATTTTCCCACGGGGAGGGTGGCTGTTACTCGCGTTTTACGAGGAAGCTCAGACTCGCTCAGTGCGGCCCCGTCCGAGGCCGGGCCGCTCCCACCTACCTGTGCTCGCACTGCTCCGCCTGCCGGCCGGAGCCCAGGCTCTCGAAGCCCCTCTGGCACGTCTCCAGGCACGCCGCGAAGTCCCGGTGCACCACTAAGTAGTCGGCGGCCTCCTCCAGCAGGCCCTGGAGCGGGGAAGGGGCTGGCTGCAGCCCCACGGGCTCGCTGCTTCGGAGCGGCCCCGCGCAAGCCCTGAGCCCCAGGGCCGCCGCGGAAGCCTCGTTTTTCATGCTCACGGGCGGCCGGTGCCTTGCAGCCGGAGGCTTCGGGATGGACGCCCTCCCGTCCGCTCCTCCCTCATCTGACGGTTGCCTGGGAATAGGAGAAAGCCATCTACAAGCCGTCCTGCCCCCCCGCCGAGAGCACAGGCTCGGAGTCCGAGCACCGGGAGGCCACGTCCAGCCCCCTCATTTTACAGATGAGAAGACTGAGGCCCAGGAAGAAGGGGCGGTCCAAGGTGCGCTAGTATTGGGACTTGGACCGCTCTAGGAGAGGACTGGGGAAGCCGGGAAGTGTTCTTCCTGGGAACAGACGGAAAGCGCTAGGCTCCCAACGGTCCTGCCAGCGGGGGGTGGGGCCGGCAGTCATCAGCGGCCGGGCCACCTCTGCCCCAATTTACCGATTCAACCTTGAACTTGGCAAAGCCTCGCTCCTACTGCTGCCGAGGCGGGGGCGGGGGTGGGGGCGGGGGTCCTCCCAGGACTCCCTGGCTCCTCCGCCCGAGTGAACCTGGGTCCACCTGGAGCGCGGCGAGGTTTTGCTTCCGCTGAGGTTGCCGGGGGGCGCTTCTCGGAAGAACCACGAGCTCCCAGGGGCCCCCTCCGCCCGCCTTCACCTGAGTCAACCTAATGTGACACCTGGCACTTAGCAACGACTCGCCGCTGCCGCTGGAATGCCCCACATAGCGCAGGATCTGAACCAAAGAGGGACACTTTTACCCACGAGCGTCAAGTCCACCGAGGAAGGCTCACCTCCGGCTCCTGCAGAGAGCCGGGGCCACTTAGCCCTCTGCGGACATCTTGGCCACCGATCTCTGCGCTCTTCCTGATAGGCACATGGGCTGCGGGGAGAGCAAAGGATTCTGGGAACTGTAGTCCGCTCAGCGCCCCGATCTGTAGGGGGCAACTACAATGTCCAGCATTCCAACCTCCCGGGAGTGTGAGCGGCTGCTGACTGGTGCTGAAACCGGCTTCTCCAGCTCTTTCTCTATAAAACTGTGCATGCACACCGGTTCACTCCGCAATAGCACTGCAAGCTCTGTAGCCAGAAGAGAGCAAAGAAAAAGTACAATGATCAATATGTGCAGAAATATTATCGCAGCTGGAAACTGATGGGGATGCCCGCTCATGGGGACTGGCTACCGTGTGATGGGACATTATCTGGCTAAAAGCATGAGAAAAACCTGGGAAGTGTAAGAACTGATGCAGAGAAGTGAGGGAGGGACGCGCTACATACTGTGGGATGCCACCTGGGAAGGGCTTAGCCATTCTCAGCAAGGCAGTAATTCTACAGTCCTGGAGGATTTATGATGAAAAGTGCTCTACGGAAATGAAAAAGGAAAAATTCTATCGAGAAAGAACTAACTGAAAGCTGAGTCCAAATGAAAGCGTCCTTTTTTTTTTTTTTTTTTTTTTTTTTAACTTTTTTTTTTCTGGTGGGGGATATTTGTTGTTGCAGTTGCTGTTGTTTTAGAGGAAACATGTGTTTTCTTTGGCAAAATGACTAATATGGAAATGTTTTACATGACTGTACATTTATAATCTATCCTTCAAGGAGGGGGGAGGGAGAAGAGAAAGGGAGAGAATATGGAACTCGAGATTTTTTTTTTTAAAGAATGTTTAAAATGTTTGCTTACATGTAATTGAGAAAAAATAAAATTAAATGTAAAAAAACAAAACAAACAAAAAACAACCTCTTCTTTTTGTATGGAGACAAGAGTTTGAATTCTGCCTTTCAGCTGCATGACCCTGAGCCTTCACTGAGGATGGAATGATCTAAATCATGAAAATAAATTATAATTGTGAAAGTCAGGGCTGGAAAGGGGGTAAAGCTTAATTGTGGGGGACAGTGCAAAGGATTAGAGGCGTGTAAAGCTGATAGTCCAGTTGGGCTGAGTTATGGGGAATTTAGTGTAATCAGGCCAGGTTATGCAGGAATTTTAATGTCCGATTGGAGAGTTTGTATTTTACCTTACAAGATTAATTAATCAAATATTAAGGAAGGAACTGCTGAAAGTTTTTGCCATTTCCTTCTCCAAGTCCTTAAGTTCTTATTATGTGCTAAATACTGCTAATATACAGGGATATTTTTTTATTATAACTTTTTATTTACAAGACATATGCATGGGTAATTTTACAGCATTGACAATTGCCAAACCTTTTGTTCCAACTTTTCCCCTCCTTCCCCCCCTCCCCCAGATGGCAGGTAGACCAATACATTTTACAGGGATATTAAATGTAACAGCTGAAACTTTCTCAGTTGAGAAAGTCCCTCTTCTCAAGAAGTTCACATCCTAATGGGGGGAGACAAAAATAGGGAGTTCCTGATGCAAATTAGATGGAAGAACCTCATGGTACTTAAGATGAAACAACAAAATAAAAATTACTTTTTAAAATGTCAGTTCCATTAATGAAACTAAATCCATTTCAAATGCTGAAGCTTTTGATTATGTCAAGGATTTTGGTGTCAAAAATGTTCTTTTCTGCCTTCAACATTGTCAGAAACAATTGGGAAATCACATCTCCTGAGGTTATGGTTTTGAGGGCTGCTAATTCTGAATTACTTGGGTTATCCATTGGTATCAATTGTTAGCAAAATGGGACTTTCCTTCTGTGATTTTGCTATAACACACAAATGCTCTACTTCCACATTCATGAACTCAAAAATTGATTTTATCATTCCATTTTTTCATTCAATCTCTGATCCTGTTCTTTGTTCTCACATGATTTCCAATATCGGCACACCTCAGTTCTTTCTCAAGCTTTCACCCTTTCATTGAGTGGTTCTCAAACTTTTAAAATAGGAGGCCGGTTCACTGTCCCTCAGACTGTGGGAGGCCGGACTGTAGTAAAAACAAAAGCTCACACTCTGTCTCCGCCCCTCAGCCCATTTGCCATAACCCGGCAGGCCCCATCTGGCCCGTGGGCCGTAGTTTGAGAACCCGTGGATAGTCTCCTTTTCCCATGTCTCATCCTTGATTAACAGAGTTCAACTCTTCAGACCCTTGTCCTTGCCCTCTCCAGTCCCTTGTTGGATTATTCCCAACATGCATTGCCTATTCATACCACTACTGAATGAAGCTAGAAGAAAATTATGAAATTGTAAATTTATGATACATAATCTTGACGTGGTCTTCACTGAGACAAAGGAATCCTTTTAAAATTTCCAAAGCAATTCACTATTGTGGCATTTTAAAAATTCCAAAGACATAGTTTCAGGGTAATTCATTATTTTATTAATAATGCCAACATTTTATTAATAAAAAAGTCAGTGACACTCTTGAATGGGAAAAGATCCCACATGCTGGTGAGGTCACAGTTTATAAGTCCTTAAAAAGTGGGTGCTCCTGAGGGTAATAATCAGCTCTAGTTAGTTAATAATTGAAAGAGAATAAATATTATAATGAGAGGTAGACATATTCTAATGAAGAGCTGGAGGATGTAACTTTATGTCATTTACTTCTAAATTGCCCTGGGTTGGGCTATCTAATCAAAGAATGTATCCCCACCCAAATAGTCTAGAGCACAAAGAGCATTCCCCCCTTAGATTAAGATTGGGTGGGTCTAATTAAAATTGAGGAGAAAGTTAATTCAATCTCATTATTATTAATGTCCTTTAGAGACAAAACTTTCAAATAAAATCTTTAGAAAAAAGGGAAATTCTGGGTCTCCAACAACCATTAGCTATTAATAACCATCTCTCACCATCCAACTCATCAGACTGGCTTTTCCAAACTTTTTCCTCATATGTCCCATGGCTCCTCTCTGCTGACCCTATTCAGATTCTCAGTTAAGAATCTGGCCAATACAGCTCTTTTTGTTGTAGCTAGAAACTGGAAGATGAATGGATGTCCATCAGTTGGAGAATGGTTGGGTAAATTGTAGTATATGAAGGTTATGGAATATTATTGTTCTGTAAGAAATGACCAGCAGGAGGAATACAGAGAGGCCTGGAGAGACTTAAATCAACTGATGCTGAGTGAAATGAGCAGAACCAGAAGATCACTGTATACTTCAACAACAATACTGTATGAGGATGTATTCTGATGGAAGTGGATATCTTCAACATAAAGAAGATCCAACTCACTTCCAGTTGATCAATGATGGACAGAGGTAGCTGCACCCAGAGAAGAAACACTGGGAAGTGAATGTAAATTGTTAGCACTAATATCTGTCTGCCCAGGTTGCATGTACCTTCGGATTCTAATGTTTATTGTGCAACAAGAAAATGATATTCACACACATGTATTGTACCTAGACTATATTGTAACACATGTAAAATGTATGGTATTGCCTGTCGTCGGGGGGAGGGAGTAGAGGGAGGGGGGGATAATTTGGAAAAATGAATACAAGGGATAATATTATAAAAAATATATATATATAATAAAAAATTAAAAAAAAAAAAAGAATCTGGCCAATATTTCACTGAAAAGAAATTGCTAATATTTCACTGAAAAGGCATGGTATGTAGAAATGATCTTCATGTTCACAGAAAAAGGATCAGATTCTAGAGAAATTAAGAGATTTGATCATAGTCACATGTGTAGGTATCAAATCAGAATTAAACTTTATATCTGTTAATCTGGGGCTCTTTAGTAAACAAAATTGCTCCCGCCTAAGTAATGACTATCTAATAGTAAACTTCAACTTAAATGTTGAGGTAGATTTTTGGATTTAGTATTATTCAGCCTTTATGAGGCCTTTTCTGGCCATCTCTTTAAGTAGTTTCCTTCCTGCCTCTCTAGATATCTTTCTTCCATTCTTTCTGGGTAGCTTTCTTTCTACTTCTCCCAGCATCTCTGATACTACTAATCTGAGATTAGTAGCCTGCTGACAGACTAGAGGAGTTTCTTTATAAGTCTTTATGGGGTTAGGAATATCTGGGATCTATGTAACTCATTCTGTTCTTCTTTTCTGAATATACACTGGATCGTAAGTTATGAATCCAAGAGCAAAATACACTCCCCTAAATAAGACAATTAAGGTTTTACTAAACAGCAGGGTGATGCTGCTTGGATTGAAAAACATCCAGAATTTCCTTTGTGTCCTAAGATTTTTTCAAGAAAGGACAAATTAAAGACTCTTCTTCCCCTCCAGTTTCCCTCCCATCTCTGAGGTTGAAACTATATTGTCAGATAGTTTCCCATAAATATGAGAAAAGGGGGGGCTAATTTGGGGGCTAATTAATATGTTGTAGTATTTAGTAAAGAAAGGATTGCCTCCAATCAAAATTAGTTTCTCAAAAAGTTTACTAGAATAACCAAGTAAAGGATAAGGAGGATTCAGGTAGAGAGAAGATGGGGACTATCAGCATGTCACCAGGAAAGTTTCATTGGGTTAAAGCTCAGTATGTGAATTTGATTCAGAAAAACACACTTGGGAGAAGACAGATGCTGACTTGTCTGTGGAAGTTTAAGGAAAAAAATGATTAAGACAGCATGTCACCAATTGATAAATGGTCAAAGGATATGAACAGACAATTCTCAGATAATGAAATTGAAACTATTTCCACTCATATGAAAGAATGTTCCAAATCACTATTGATCAGAGAAATGCAAATTAAGACAACTCTGAGATATCACTACACACCTGTCAGATTGGCTAAGATGACAGGAACAAATAATGATGATGAATGTTGGAAGGGATGCGGGAAAACTGGGACACTGATACATTGTTGGTGGAGTTGTGAAAGAATCCAGCCATTCTGGAGAGCAATCTGGAATTATGCCCAAAAAGTTATCAAACTGTGTATAACCTTTGATCCAACAGTGCTACTACTGGGCTTATATCCCAAAGAAATACTAAAGAGCGGAAAGGGACCTGTATGTGCCAAAATGTTTGTGGCAGCTCTTTTCATAGTGTCTAGAAACTGGAAGGTGAATGGATGTCCATCAATTGGAGAATGGTTGGGTAAATTATGGTATATGAAGGTTATGGAATATTATTGCTCTGTAAGAAATGACCAACTGGAGGAATACAGAGAGGCTTGGAGAGACTTACATCAACTGATGCTGAGTGAAATGAGCAGAACCAGAAGATCACTATACACTTCAACAACAATACTGTATGAGGATGTATTCTGATGGAAGTGGAAATCTTCAACATAAAGAAGATCCAACTCACTTCCAGCTGATCAATGATGGACAGAAACAACTACACCCAGAGAAGGAACATTGGGAATTGAATGTAAACTGTTAGCACTACTGTCTATCTACCCAGGTTACTTATACCTTCGGAATCTAATACTTAACCTGCAACAAGAAAATTGGATTTACACACATATATTGTATCTAGGTTATACTATAAGACATGTAAAATATATGGGATTGCCTGTCATCTAGGGGAGGGAGTAGAGGGAGGGAGGGGAAAATTTGGAAAAATGAATACAAGGGATAATGCTATAAAAAAATTATTCCTGCATATATACTGTCAAAAAATTTATAATTATAAAATTAATAAAAAGAAAGAAAGAAAGAAATTACCTATGTATATGTACTGTCAAAAAAAAGTTATAATTATAAAATTAATTTTTAAAATGGTATTAAAAAAAAAAAAAGACAGCATGTCAGTCAGGCTTTAAAAAACTGTGAGATTGAGGGTTAGAGGTTCTGGATCTTCCACCTGGCTAAAAGTAAACAGGAGGGTCTCAACAGCTGAGATCAGTAGGTCTAGAAGTAACTAAGAAGTTGAATAACAGACTTTGAGTCAGAGAAAAAAATGGGAACCCTCATATGTAGAGCAACAAATTCAGATTAACTTCTCTTTCTTATCCTCTAACTCAACTTTTTAAAATTTTCTGACAATTTAAACATAAACATAATACTGAGGAATAAAGTAAATGAGCCTGTATTCTATTAGTTCCAAGTTCTTTTGTTGTTCAGCCATATCCAACTCTTTGTGACCCCCTTTGAGGTTTTCTTGGTAAAGATAACAGAATGAGGGGCAGCTAGGTGGTGCAGTGGATAGAGCACCAGCCCTGAATTCAGGAGGACCTGAGTTCAAATCTAGTCTCAGACACTTAATACTTCCTAGCTGTGTGACCCTGGGCAAGTCACTTAACCCCAGCCTCAAAAAAAAAAAAATATATATATATATATAACAGAATGATTTGCTATTTTCTTCTCCAGTTCATTTTACAGATGAGGAAACTAAGGTAAAAAGGTAAAAACAGTATGTTTCGATCTGCATTCAGTCTCTACAGCTCTCTCTCTGGATGCTAATAGCATTTTTCATCCCAAGACTATTGGAATTGCCTTGGATCAATGTATTGCTAAAAACCAAGTCTATCATAGTTGGTCATCATATAATGTGTTTACTGTGTACAATATTCTCCTGTTCGTGCTCATTTCATTCAGCTTCAGTTTATATGTCTTCCTAGGCTTTTCTAAAATCAGCCTGCTCATCATTTCTTATACAACAATAATATGCCATTACATTCAAAGAATAATTCCTTAATTAAGACTATAAGATATGACAAGTAACTTAATATATTCATTTCCTTTTTCATTGAACAAAACTATGCAGGATATCTCTTCAAAAGCACAGCAATCAAAACTTTACCCTAAATACTAACCTCTGGAGACTAAGCTTCCTCTTCATGGTAGTCTGGGGATCACCATCCCTGTACCCCAAGTCTTCTTGTCTATACCCTCCTTGTGTTTAGAAGAGGAAGGAAAGCCCTGAAAGAAAATTGTCTTCTGCATTTTTGCTGCTATCATGCCCACAATTCACTCATCCCTGGTGAAAACATTCCTAATTATACTTTTATACTTTTGTGTCTGCTGAACTTTGAATACCCAGGAAAAAAATGTCAAAGAAATTCAAGTAAGGCTGGATAGAATCTTAGCTGCTGCCCCAGCCCCAATAATAATCATGTCACTTTCTCTCTCTTTCTCTCTTTCAGACTTCACTAGAACAAATGGACCCTTTACCTTTTCCTTGAATATCTAGCTGCTGTCCCCAGCTCCAATAATCCTGTTACTCTCTCTTAAGGATCTCATTAGAACAAAAAGCCTTTTATATTTTTTCCCATGCATATCTTAACCCAATCAAAGATTGCCCAAATTTATGCAAAATCTTCTCTGAGATCATCCAATTCTCCAGTTTTTCCTTCTCTATATAAATCCTCACTTCACTCTGCTGAGTTCCCTGTCTCCTTTAAAGAGGAAACCCACAGAGAATGTTACCCCTTTCTCCAAGTAAATCCCAAACAAATGCCTATGTTTAATTTGGAGATGAACATTGCAACCCACAGCCTATTACCCCAACATTTTTGGCATCATGATACCCAATATGACCCTCTCCAACTCAAAATCAGCTCATTCCCTTACTGCCAGAACTCTAGTAGTCAGCTAGATAGACCAGGAGGGCACCTGGGCCCCAATATTTGGAAATTCCAACAGGCTCAATATGCCTGTCAGATTCAAAATGATAATCTGTGAATGAGGGTTACCACTTAGGTAGTGTTCACCTTGGGGTATAGGGAACAGAATAAGGATTTTTTAAAATGTCTTTAGGCAGAATGTCAGTTAGTGTTCCTTTCTGAATTCATATAGGGAGGTAACTGCTGCCAAAATACATTTATCACAATGCAGAAATTATTATACTCAAGTATAGGTTCAGGTCTCAGAGAGAACAATAAACAAACAATCATTAGGATTCTAACAAGCTTTTTATAAGCAAATTTATGTCAGAATAACAGAGAAATAATTATTTTGCATATTGCAGTCTTGTACATTTTTCTTTTTCTTTTTTCTTTTCTTTTTTTTTTTTTTTTTTTTTTTATTGAGGCATTTGGGATTAATCGACTTCCCTAGGGTCACACAGCCAGGAAGTGTTAAGTGTCTGAGGCCAGATTTGAACTTGAGTCCTTCTGATTTCAGGGCTGTCCCATTGTATATTTTTCTTAAGCCATAAAAGTTAAAAAAAAATAAAAATAAAAAAATAAAGCCATGATCCCTATGCTTCTTTCAATGTTATAGAAGATGAAAAACCTTAATTAAATAAGAGTTATAATCTCATACATAGAGAAACCAAAGTTAAACAATCTCTTTAACTAAATCAGGTTATAGATTAAAATATATTTTAAAAAATAAATATATTAAAAATATATCAGGATTTAACTAAATCAGGTTATAGATTAATATATATTTAAAGGGTTCACAAGGAGGAAATTTTATGTCACCAAGGAGCCAATGAGAGTTGAGATTCTTCCTCTGACTGCTTTTCTTTTCTTTTTTCTTTTTCTTTTTTTTTTAAATAATAATAGTTTTTATTTACCAGATATTTGCATGGGTAATTTTACAACGTTACAATTGCCAAAACATTTTTTTCCAATTTTTCCCTTCCTTTCCCCCCCCCCCCGCACCAAGATGGCAGGTGGACCAATACATGTTAAATATGTTAGAGTATAAATTAAATACAATATATGTATACATGTCCAAACAGTTGTTTTGCTGAACAAAAAGAATCAGACTTTGAAATAGTGTAACCTGTGAAGGAAATCCAAAATGCAGGCGGACAAAAACAGAGGGATTGGGAATTCTATGTAGTGATTCACACTCATCTCCCAGAGCTCTTTCACTGGGTGTAGTTGGTTCACTTCATTACTGTTCTATTGGAATTGATTTGGTTCATCTCATTGTTGAAAATGGCCACATCCATCAGAATTGATCATCATACAGTGTTGTTGTTGAAGTATATAGTGATCTTCTGGTCCTGCTTGTTTCACAGCATCAGTTCATGTAAGTTTCTCCAGGTCTGGCTGTTTTTCTAAGCAATGTTTAAGGCTTTAATCAAATGTACAAATTCTAACTCAAAACTTCTTACCTAGGAGAAATGGTCATGGCCTTCCCTTAACGTTGTTATTATTTCATGAGTCAGGTTTTAATTAGTTAAGGTCAACATTAACACAAGACAGGTCTTTAGTCAACCAAAAGTTTCTGGAGGAATAAAAGGAAATGAGAAAATAGAAAATTTCTCATTACACTAGGAATATTTTTCCCTAAGGTAAAAGCACTTGAGGGAGGGAAGAGTTGAACATCAGCAGAAAATTTCAAATGGAGAGAAAGGTCTCCATTCCATGTTGGGGCAAAGCTCTTCATAATAGTGACTTCTCTGCAACTGTCTTTATTCTCAAAAGGCAAACTCAGAGTCAAAATTTTAATGGGAATTTCTATTCTCTTCTAATATTCTTGTTACCTATTCTAGTTTTAAATCTGAAGTTTGACCCTAACTCCTTCCCTAGATATCATTTTCCTGCAGAAAACACTGAAATCAAATCTTGCCTCTACCACCCTCATCCCACCAAAAGTGTGAGCAAGGTGTTTGCCATTTGGGTAAGATTGCCATTTGCAGTCTTCAAGACTAGAATCAGGAATAATTATGATAGATTAATTATAGGTATGCCAGTTGTTAGACAACAAAATATAGTTGGTTTCCTTTTTAGGATTGAACCTAATTGTGAATGGATGAATGAATGAAAAAGCATTTATTAAGCATCTTTTTATGTGCCAAATATTGTGCTAAGTGATGGAGATACAAACAGTAAGTAGCCCTTACCCTCAGGGAATTTACATTTAATACATATCAGGGAGGAGAAGATGATACATATGGAAGAGTGGTATCCAAGTAAAGATATTTTGTTTTGGAAAGTAACTGGAAAGGTGAATGGAATTGTAGATTGACACATGCTTGAGGGAAGGGAAGGGAAGGGAAGGGAAGCCTGGTTAGAACCTATTCTAACTATAATGGGCAAAAGAGGCAATCACTGAGCATCAATCACTCTCCAGGGCAGAAGTTTCAGATATGAAAGTATTAAAATATTAACAAAGCATCAGATTTATTTGTTCATTCATTCATCTATCCACCCATTAATTCATTTAATTTATTTATATCAAATTAAGGAAAGATTGAATTAGCATTAGCACTGGACTTCCAGAAAAGACCACTATCCTGAAAAAAATGCTTCAGAAAAAAAAAAGGAAAATTTTCTCTTCCTGGAAGAAAGTCCTTGCTATTCTCATGCCTTCCAGAAGATGGAAGTATACTCCAGAAAGAAACACAGCCAATAAATTATCTTAATTATGAGGAGGCTTTAAAATAGCTCAGGAAAGAAGAAAAGAGAAATGGAAAGATATGACCAAATGATTGCAGAATTCCAGAAAACACCAAAGAGAAATAAGAAGATCTTCTTAAATAAGCAATACACAAAAAAAAAAAAAAAACAGAAGAAAACAATAGAATGAGAAAAATAAAATCTCTTCAAGAACATTTGAGATATCAAGGAAATGTTTCATGCAAAAATGGGCATGGTAAAAGACAAAAAAGACAAAAGTAGAAAAGATTAAGAGGTGGAAAGAATATACAGAAGAACTAACATCACTGATAATCACAATGATGTGGTTACAAATCTAGATCCAGTCATCCTAGATAATGAAGTCAAGAAGTGAGCCTTAGGAGGCATTGTTAACAATAAGGCTAGTGGATATGATGGGATTCAGTTATTTAAACTCCTAAAAGAGAATGCTATTAAAGTGATGCACTCAATACGCCAGCAAATTTGGAAAACTCAACAGTGGCAAGTAAAGACACTTTACATGCCAATTGTAAGGAAAGGCAATGCCAAAGAATGCTCAAATTACTAAACAATTGCTCTCATTTTACTCACCAGCAAGGTTATACTTAAGATCCTGGAAGCTAGTATAACTTATATTGGATTACTTGTTATCTAGGGGCAAGGGTGAGGGGAAGGGGAAGGGAAATTGAAACAAGGTTTTGCAAGGGTTAAGGTTGAAAAATTAAAAAGCTTTAATTAAAAAAAAAAAGGAGGAGGAGGAAAGGGAGGAAGAGGAAAAGGAGAAAGAGGATGAGAAGGAAGAGAGGAGGAAGAGGAGAAAAAATGAAAAGATTATGGAAGCTAAGTTTCAGCAATATGTGAACTGAGAATTAGCAAAAGAGCAGGCTGGTTTTTAAAAAGGCAAAGGGACTATAGACTTGGTCATTACCAATATTTGCTGGATTATAGAGAAAGCAAGGGGAAAAAAATCTACATTCTTCATTGACTACAAGAAGCAACAGTTAGAACTAAACATGTTGACTACAAAGCTTTTGTAGTGTAAATCATTATAAAATGTGGCAAGTCCTCAAAGAGATGGCAGTACCAGATCATCTCATTTGTCTCCTAAGGAACCTACCAGTCAGTTGTCTGTAATTGAAGAGGACCAAAGTGACATAACTATGTTAGAATCAAGTTGCAGTGTGCCCTACTGTTGCAGATCAAACCAATATGAGTTCGGAATGCTCTGCCCACAGGTTGGACACAAATAATCCACATGGACATTTGGGGGGATTTTCTTATTTTGCACCATGTTGTGTGAGATTTGCATCATCTTCTAAGCTAATTTAGTTCTGCATTGCTCATCCAGCACAGACCCTTCTTTGATGAGGGCACACCATGCTGGTGGTCCTGTGCCAGTGTTTCCCAGGTCGTACAATCAATTCTAAAGTTCTTAAGAGAGACCTTGAGAGTGTCCTTGTAGCACTCTTTCTGACCACCATGTGGGTGTTTGCCATGTGTAAGATCTCCATAAAAGTCTTTTTGGCAAGTGCAAATTTGGCCTTCCAACAACGTGGCCAATTCAATAGATTTGCTCTCTCAGCAATAAAAATGAATTGTCTCAGGAAGATTCTGAAGATCACATGGCAGGATGAGATATTACACATTGAGATCAAGAAGCAACTGTTATGTAAAATGTATGGTATTGCCTGTCGTCGGGGGGAGGGAATAGAGGGAGGAGAGGTAATTTGGAAAAATGAATACAAGGGATAATATTATAAAATATATATATATATATATATATATATATATATATATATATATATAAAAAAAGAAGCAACTGTTAGAACTAAACATGGAATAACTGGTTGGTTTAAGAGTAGGAAAGGAATATGACAAGGCTGCAAATTGTCATCTTAGTTATTTTACTTGTATGTAGAGTACATCATGTAAAATACCATGCTGGATGAATTAAAAGTCAGAATTAAGGTTGCAGTAAGAAATATCAACACTCTCAGATATGCAGATGATTCCACTCTGTTGAGAGAAAGGGAAGAAAAATTAAGAAGCCTCTTAATGAGAGTGAAAAACAGGAGTGTAAAAGCTGGCTTGTAGTTTAACATAAAAAAAAAAAAAATCAAGATCGTGGCAATTGGTTCTATCATTTCCTGACAGAGAGAGAAGATATGGAAACAGTGTTGGTCTTTATATTCTTGGGTTCAAAGATCACTGCAGATGGTGACTGCAAGCATGAAACTAAAAGATGCGTGCTCCTTGGAAGCAAAGCTATGGCAAATCTGGATAGCACGCCAAAAAGTAGATATTGCACTTTGCAATAATCAAAGGTAGGGGTTGTTTTTCCCCCCAGTAATATTGTGTGACTGTGGGAGCTACACTCTAAGGAAGGTTTGAGTGCTGCAGAATCCACACTTTTGAATTGTGCTGGAGAAGATTTTTCGGGAGATTTATAGCAAGAACATCAAATCAGTCAATTCTTAAAGATATTAATTCAGAACACTTATTGGAAGGACAAATACTGAAGCTGAATGTTAAACACTGGACTTGTCATAAAAGACCCTGATATTGGGAAATATTGAAGGCAAAAGGAGAAGGGGATGGCAGAGGATGAGATGCATACTTAGTGTCATGCAAGCTACAAACATGAGGTTGGACAGACTTCAGAAGGTAGCAGAGAACAGATGGGTCTGGTGTGCTGTGGTCCATTGGGGTTACAAATAGTTGAACACAAATGAATCTTTGAACAATAGCATGCCTTCAGGGATTATCAGAGAATTAAAGATATAGAGTTGGAAGGAAATCTTAAAGATAATTTGGTCCATTCTTTTCATTTGACAGATGAGAAAAGTGAGAGCCTCAGAGAGATTAAGTAATTTGTTCAACGACACACAGAAAATAAATGGCAGTTACAATATTTGAACTCAGATCTTCAACTCCAAATTCAGCATATTTTCAATTGTATCATGAAGTCTCTAGAGAAATTAGGTATATCATCCACAAAATTGTACTATATGGTACCATATTAGGGGTTACTGGGTAACACAGTGAATAGGATACTAGGCCTGGAGTCAGGAAGATGTGAGTTCTCAGATACTACCAGGTAAGTCACTTAACCTCTGTATCAGTTTTCTCATCTGTAAAATAGGGGCAATAATAGCACCTACCTTCTAGGGTGGTTGTGAGGATCAAATGAGATAATATTTGTAAACCACTTAGCACAGTGCCTGGCACACAATAAATGTCACATAAATGTTCATTATGATTGTTGTTATGATTATATTGTTGTGTATAGTCTAATTTTTATCAGTGTCAATATGTACAGTAATTTGGTATTTTATATCCTCCAGATACTACACAGTACTCAAGCACCTTTCTTCTTTCATCCTCATTCCATTCAAATGTGTCCCAAAATCTGGCAATCTATCACAAGAAGGCTTTTAGCTGAAAACGTATAAATTTTTATTACCCAACTGCTCATCTTCCCAATTTCAGTGCTCTCAAACACATAGAAATGTAGTAGTTATTATTATTATTATTATTATTATTGGAAGCCTAAGGATACCAACAAAAGAAGAGGACTTCTAAGCTCATAAAAAGTTAGATTCAACCTTATTGTAGTGGGGAGTGCATCTGACCTCAAAGAGAGGATTAATTTCCATTTCTTTCTAGTTTATTGCTTTCACTCTAGACTAAAATTCCAAGAAAATCCCTAAAACAAAAGCATAGATATGATTCACGTGTAGGGTTTCCTCCCTTATGCTTAGAGTGTCCTCCCTCTATTTTCTGGCTTACTTCAAGTCTTAGCTAAAATATCTCTGTTGGTTATTTAAAATTTATCTACATATAATTTATATACAAATAAATTTATTTATTTATTTATTTATTTATTTATTTGTTTATTTATTTTATTTGTATATAGTTATTTGCATATTGTCTTCCTCATTAGATTGTGAGATCCTCAAGAGCAAGGACTGTCATACTTTTCTTTATATCAACAGTACTGAACACAAAGCTTATTTAAATTGACAGTGACTAAAAGGGTCCCTTATTAGCAAAAATATTTAATGTACAATATGGGTTTCTAGTAGAGAATAATTTTCTGTTGCTTCCACCTCAGAAAATACCTAAGATTCAAAAGAATATATGTGCGCATGGGCAGATACAAAAGCATAAATAACTCAAATAAAACATTACACTTGTTCATTAGATCTCCCCTGGGAGTAAAAACTTCAGTGTGACTGCCAGACCAATATTTCACATTTACTATACACAGGGATATTACTTTGATTTTCTTGAATCCTTCCCAGTTTCAAAACCTCCTTATGGTGGTGCTCTTTTTCAAGAATCATGTTCTCATGGGCTCTCACTAGCCAGTGGACTCTACAATGCAAACTTTTGAACTCTTGAGGTAGCCACCAAAGCTGGAAATGTTTATTCCTCAAGACCAGTCATCACTAACTTACAACTCAGGAAATAGAACAACTAAGCATAAGAAAACCAATAGGGATTTATTCTCACCTAGGCAAGCATGAGTTCATGTTGTCATGTGCTTGTAGCCAAGGGAGATAATGATGGAAAATAGTCCCACCAGAGAAAGGACCAGAGATTGTGGGTGGAGTTGTTTCCACTCTAGACAGCTCCAGTCCATCCTCCTGACTCTCAGTAGACCTTCATATTCAGCACAACCTCCTTTACCTCCCTAACAGACATTAGGAATCGTGGAGAAAAATCACCCCAGCAGAATGCATGCCCTTCACCAAGGTCAAGGACACATCCTGAGGAGCTGCTTCAGGGCAGCAAATCATGGATGCTCCTGATCATCCCTGTTATAGTTGTATCATAAGATTCAGAGCTCAGAGGGCACTCAGAGCTCATCTACTTCAAAATTGTCTATTTTACAGATGAATACCCCATCGAGATCACACAGGTAGTAAATGAGAGAACTTCCATACAAACCAGTCCAGAGGAGCAGAGAAGGTGAATGAATGAAAAAACATTTAAGTGATTATATACCAAGCATTGTGCTAAAAATATAAAAAACAAAACAGTTCCACTTATCAAGGAGCTCCCATGTAAACAAAAGTTCAGCTGCTGGGAGGATGGAGAGAGATCCAAAAAGTCAGATGGAAAGGTCCAAGGGGGCTTAAATTATGTCAGTAAATCAGCTTAGAGGGTGACCAGTCAGTAAGAGTAAAGCGGCTGCATTTGGGAAGACCAGGAGGACCCTAGGAGGTAAATTATTTGCCTTGGCAAATGGTGGTGCTCTCTTCCTCTCACTAGAAGGAATGGACCTGATACTCTCATCAGATCTCTATCAGTAGTCAAGTAACACAGCTGAGGCCCCTAGAGCCTGTAGTGAATATATTGAATTGTGACAGGTAAAAAGTGGCAGATTCTTACAGGGATAGCTAAGGTAAAGTCTGCCTCTCTCTGAGAATTAATGAATGTGAATAATCCTTATAATTGTTGACAATCTGCATTATTTATTTATTTATAATCTTTTAAAAAGAATTTAAAATATCAACATTAAAAGAAAAACCATGAGTACATGAAGAAAATGAGGAAAATGGCTGAAAATATCTGGACAACATAGATGGAAGTTGAGAGGGGGAATGGTAATATAGTGTAAAACTTGTATGACAATGTGAGACAGACGCTGTCTTAAATCAGATTCAAAATCTGCAAGCACTGAATCTTATCATTTTTACTTTTTGGTCTGGCTCATCTTTGGACTTCTGTATTGCCTTCAAACTTTGAATGAGAAGAAACATCCTCCCACTCAATATGCATGGCCGAGACTTATAATCCCATCTAATATGCCTTATTTTCCAGTCATTTTTCTTCTAGTTTTCATTGAATTCATTTACGTGTAACTAGGCTTGGTTCGGGTCCAGATCACTTAAGACAGAAGCATCCATATGAATTATAGGTTTGCTCTGGTTCCACTATCTTAAGAGAAGTTACTTCTTCCCTCCTCTCTTCAGATTGTGCATCTCTTTTCTCTGCCCACATTATTTATATTTTTCTAATTTCAAGGGCCAATAACTTGTACCCCAGTTCCATTTAACCACTTAACATGAGATTAGCTTTTCCAAAAGAATATTTCCTTCAAAGGTATAGGAAAGTGGAGCATACACAAGCATGCAAACATTTCTTCCCAAGGGAGACATTATAAACCATACCACCTCAATCTCTGGGGAGCAGAGGGGGTGAGGTTCATAGTTTAAATTAATTTTTATATAGCATCAGTCTCATCAAATTCAAATCCAAAGTCACACTTGACTAGCACTTGAGACCCTTGTTTCTTAGCATTTTCCTGCTAAGCTGCCTGCAAATCTGACTTAGAATCTTGGGATCCAAGAACCCCATGGCTCAAGCCCCTAGATCATGCGTTTGGGGATGAAAAAGACAAATGAAACAGACCAAAACTGAGCTGTTTCTCAGGACTACCTGACCAAAGAGGAAGGGGAAATGCCTTCAGAACTTTTTCTCTTTTACCACATAGTATCTTAGTGGAAGTAAAAGAATAAAAGTTGCCCCAAATCATCCAAGGTTTTGCGTTGAGGCAATATCTTCCACATAATGGGTATTCAGTACATGCTTTTTGAATGAATGATGTCAGGTTGGACAAAGAACATATGAACATTCCTGATTTTTATTGGAAAATCAGACGTATCATAGAATTTGAGAGTTGAAACATGCCTTAATAATTTAATTTAACTTGTACAAGAAGTGAACCCCAATTATAACATAGCCAGGACATGGTTGTTTTGATTTCTCCCTAAATTGGAAATGCTGGAAAAGAGTCGTTGTATGCATTTAAGTAATTTTAAAGAACAGACATTTGTCGCTAGACAGACAATGGAAAGAGACTGCTCTCAAATGCACAATAGGTCACTATAGAATATCAATACTTGCATCAGTTCTGTCTCCCAGAAGCAGTATTCTTACATCACCTATGTGGCTATGTGCCTCCTTATTGGATGATCTGCATAAATGCCAAACTCTGTCATGTATTCTTCTGATGACAAATCAACTATCTGCATACTTAACAAATTTATCCGTGTTTTGGATTTCTGTTTACTCGGTCCCTTTGGTGGTTGCTTCTATCACTGCTGTTGTATTATCTCTTGTTCAGAATATGTACCACTTATATTTAGAACATGGACTGATCCCCATTAGATGCTCATAGCTCCTTGTACTCCTGCTCTTCCCGTATTTCTGCAGGTTCCCTTTTCATATACATATTGTTAGAGTTGAATTCCTGGAGGTATAACTGGCCCCAATTCCCAGGATCATATGTCACTAGAATAGTTCCTAAAGTCCTGGTGTCCCCTGGTGCCCTAGCTTCTTCAAAGGTTGAGGGAATACAAGAATCCTGTTCTCTCAGGGACTCTGATTTAGATGAATGAATGAATGAATGAATGAATGAATGAATGAATGAATGAGTTTGGGTAAACCAATAGATTAGGAGTAACTAGATGGCAAAATAGATAAGAATACCAGGTCTGAAATTAGGATGACTCATCTTCCTAAATTCAAATCTGGCCTCAGACTTTTATTAGCTCTGTGACCCTGGATAAGTCGATTAGCTATATTTGACTCAGTTTCCTGATCTGTAAAATGAGCTGAAAAAGGAAATGGCAGATTATTCCTGTATCTTCACCAAGAAAACTTCTAAATGGGGTCATGAAAAGTCAGATTTGACTAAACAACAACATTTTACCCACAGTGAACTATATCCCTTAGGAAACAAAACTCAGTATTTTTTATTTCAAGAAGCAACTCTCCTACTGCATCTCCTTTTAGAAGGCTTGATATAAAGAAATAACTTTTTAATTAGAGCTGTCTAAAAAAAATGAATTGGATGATAGATCTTCAAGAAGGGTCAAAACAACCATGTCCTGGCTATGTTATAGTGGGGGTTCACTTCCTGTATAAGTTGAATTAAATTATTAAGGCATGTTTCAACTCTCAAATTCTATAATGCATCTGATTTTTTATTAAAAATCAGGAACATCCCTACATTTTTTGTCCAACCTGACCATCATTCATTCAAAGAGCATGTACTGAATACCCATTATGTGGAAGATACTGCCTCAACACTAAATCTTGGATGATTTCTAGGCAAATTTTATTTTTTTGCACCAGTGAACAGCATGTGAGATTCTTTTTGATTTTTATCTATTTATTCATTTGCTCATTTATTTATTTAGTCATTTATGCATTTACTTATTTATATATCTATATTTATCTACTTAGTCATTTATTTTTTGTTTATTTATGCTGAGGTAATTGGGATTAAGTGACTTGCCCAGGTCACAGTTAAGAAATGTTAAGTGTCTGAGATCAGATTTGAACTCAGGTCCTCCTGACTGCAGGGCTAGTGCACTGTACCACTTAGCTGCCCCAAGCATGTGCAATTCTTTTTTGATTAATGACAACTGTTCATCCATAATCTCTCTAGTGAAAAATATTCTTTTCACAGTAGTTTATAACACAGGATAATTTTTTTTAAAGCAAATATTAGAGAGTGTATTCTTTGTCGTAGTGATTGAATGTGCTGCTCTCAACCTCATTTCTTTCAGTTGGATGGTATTGCTATTCTTTTATAGGAATTAGACCAAAATTTTAGGGTAGAAATCATTTCTAACTCACTAAAAAACAAGGCAGAAATCTTATTCTGTTTCCATGCTAAGTAAAAATTTAGCACAGGAGGTAATCTTCAAATTAGCCAACAGAAGGCCATGCCATGAATTTTTTTCAATGCTTCATCTTCCTGAATCTCACAAGATAATAATTATGAGAACACACTGCTGCCACCTTTCTCTTATCCACCAAAAGAACCCTAACCAGCACCAGACAACTCCCTCAAAGAAAGCTGAGCAAATTCTCTGATGTCAAGTCACTAGAAGGCATCTCTAGGATGGGTGATTTAGAAAAAAACTGAAAGCCTTCTATCGTCTCCATGCCTTACTAAGGATAATTAAGCCATATTTGGGCTCTCAGAAAAGCTAAGAAAAATGAAGAAGAATCTTTCTCTTTTTGACCTTGGTGAATTAGGCTTGATTTCAGTAGAGATTTTCCCAGGAAGTATTGCATTGGTGTAGGGAACATGTGAGGAAATTTTCCCAATGCAAATTGACAAGTATTGAACATTTTTCTGGATTTAGTGAGGTTCCTCTGCTCTGGGAGTGAGTATTACTCATGGTCACATAGTCACTATGTGTCAGAGGTGGAATTTAAACTCAGATCTTGATTCTAGGGTCAACTCTTTATCCATTCTGTCCCCTTCCTCAATTCTTTTCTGGGGAGATATTTCCTCCTCCAAAATCCCAATAACCTTAAGAATGTCTCAATCCTTAAAAGAGATACTTCAAAGGAGCCACCTTCCATTGATTCTCTCATCCTTCCCTTTCTGTATCCTTTAGAAAAGACATGCTTGTTCTGAACAACTTGTGAAGAAAAATGTTATCAAATTGCTTACCTTCTCAACGCAGGGAGGGAAAGGAGAAAATTTGGAACTCAAAATGTTTTAAAATAAACGTTTAAATTTTACATGTAATTTAAGAGAAACAAAATAATTACATTTTTTAAAAAAAGAAAAGAATTTGATCAAGTCACTCCCACACAAATATAGTGTCAAGATATTAGGAGACACCCTGTTTTTCAAAGCTGAGGTTCAATAAGCAAGCTTATTGCCCTGAGGTTGGCATAATGGTAATCCTTTGCTCTCACCCTTTGGATGATTTCATCCTCTGGCAAAATCACATAATTATTGAATGGTTTTGACCAGCATTAGGTGTTCTCTAAGTTCAGACAAGTTATGGTCATGAAGTCCTGCTATGAATGAAACATCACCTTGCTGCTGTTATTCCTAATTGTCAGGGTTATAGTTCACTGTGCAACCATTGGTAAAATGGTCCCCACACTGCCTCAGCTCCCTCCATTGGGGTGGGACTCTACCACATGTGTCCTTGCTTGCAAGCCATTTTCCTCATTTTGAATTTAAACTTCTGCTTGATTCCTGATTCTTCTGTCCTAGCCAGCTTTGTTTGACTCAGGCCATCCACAGGTTAGAGGCTGGTTTGGTCTGATTGACATAAATTAGTAACAGAAGTAGAAATGAACATGGAACCAAGCCATTGGACTCCCTAGAAACTGTAGGAACAAACCAGGTGCCAAAGATTTATTTCTTTGGGGTCCAACACCCCTGATTTGGTGAGTCCTCTGTCCTTGTCCCAGCTCTAATTCCATCTTGGTCCAGATGAGCATTTTTGTGTGGAAAACGTCAGGACCCCTTTGATGACCTGGTTCTTTTCAGATTACTCTGCTAAGGATATCCTTTCTTAAACTGTACATCTCTATTAATTGGTCTCTCTGTGTCTTTGTTGTTTAACTGTGTGTCTGTAAAATTCAAATTGTAGTTGTTCACTTTATTAAAACTACTCATGTCTGTATCTGTCTTATTATTTTGTCTGTGTATGTGTCTTTGTGCTATGAGCTATATTTTGTTACCTTGAAAGATTAAAAAGGCAGCCAGTCAGAAAAAGTTCTAAGAATTGTAGTCAAAGAGTTTAGAACACGAGAAAAGTTTGTTTTTTGTTTTTGTTTTTGTTTTTGTTTTTTACTGAGGCAATAGGGGTTAAGTGACTTGTCCAGGGTCACACAACTAGGAAATGTTAAGTGTCTGAGGTCAAATTTGAACTCAGGTCCTCCTGACTTCAGGGCTGATTCTCTATCCTCTGCATCACCTAGCTGTCCTGCTGGAAAAGATTAATGAATTTTCATAACGTGAAGTATGAAAGTAAGATGGACTAACTCCCATCCACTTCAAGGGAAATTATGTTATAAGAAAAAAAAACTTTCAAGATATTTTTTCCCTGTCATTTAAGTTTTGACTATGTTGGAATAAATAAGGTGAGATAATCAAAGTTTGTGGAACTACTAAAAGCATTTTAGCAGATTAAGGAATTTGAAGATTTATCATTTTAAGACTGCAGGGGAGAACTCCTGGGACTTAGAGGTAATTCCAGGAACTCAGTCCCTTCTGAAATATATCAGTAAGTTTTTAATTAAGATAATACTTTGTAGAATTTGTTTTAAGAAAAAATAAGGATTCTATTTTATAAAAGTTTTAAAAATAAATGACAAGATTAGTAGCTTCATTGTTCTAGGACAATGAAAGAAGGCAGCTAGTTTGGAAAGTAATCTCCAAGTAAAGAAAAGGAAAAAAAAAAGATGAAAAGTTTGTACGTTATAGCCACCGCTTGTTAACTCTTCCTTGATCATCTCAGATCAGGTTAAAGGATAAAGATCAGATAAAGGAGTTGGGGGAAAAAAAGTGCTAGGAAAATATAGAGAAACTTGAATTAAGTTTCTCTGTCCTAGTTTCTTGTAAAGAGAAAAATAATAATGGTACCCATTGTCCATGGTTGTTGTGCAGATCAAAGTAATATAATGATTATAAAGTGCTCATAACAGTGAATGACATATGCAAAGAGTTACATTATTTCTTTAATTGAATGTAATTATTCCATATTTGCTACCTCTAACGTGTTTTTAAAATGTCAGAGGTAATGAGATCAATAATTTTTGTGTGTAATAATTTGGAAGTGCAGTTGATGTCATCTGAAATTTTGTTTGTGTTATTGTCTTATTTCTAAATTCTCTTCTGTTGTGAAATTTGACAGACCATTGTAATAGAAATGCTATTAGATAAAATAATTTTTTCATCATGTTACATATGCAGACTTTTAAAAGAATGTGATTTTTAAAAAGATATTTGAAAATTGTTAAATATATAAGAAGGTATATTTTATTATAAAGCAGATAACAATAAGTTTACCATAATAATGAATTTTCATTTAAAATTCTTGGCTAATTAAAGTATATCAAGTATTCACTTTATAGTTGAAGCCCCAGAATAAGGCAAACAACAAGAAAGACATTCAAGTTGTGGTTAGTGAAATTTTGTTAAATAAGGTAAAAATTCCTGGGGCTACAATTTACTATTGTTTTGAGCTTTGATTACAGGGATAGTTGTCTGAATTGTCATGAAGCCAGTAGTAGAAAATGGCATGTGCTGCAGTCTGCAAACGACTAAAGATGGATAAACTTAGGAAAAATTTGAGGGATGATCTTGTTATGGCCTTAGTAGGATCTTTCTGACTCTAATTCCCCATTGTACCATTTCCTTTCTGAAAAGGAAAATTCCCCACCTTGTTAATCCTTACTTAGCCTTGTCTTTAATACCCTGTAACTACATAACTGGTTGTCAGATATGACGCATGCCTGGAATCAAACAGAGCTAAGGGAATTTTTCTTTCCTGTTATGATATGTGACATTGTTATGGCTATGTCCCTCTTTTTCCTTTTATAGCAAATTTCTATAATCAAGAAATTTTGTAAATACAATGCTAAATCTATCAAATAATAGTTTAATAATGAAACATCTTGAATTATTATAAAAGAATGTAAGTATGAACATATTACAATTTTAACCTATATTTGTGATCAGATTATAATATGAGGATGATATCCTTGTTTAACCCAATGATTAAACAAAGTAATAAGAAAAATGTGAAAGTTTTCTAATTAAATGGAATAGCAAAGTTTGAAAAAAAAAAAACCCAACAGCATAAGACTTTTCTCTAAGAACTATATACAGATGCATATGATTGGCTTCTAAAATTTATCTACCATGGAAATTCAGGCTTTAAGCATATTTTGGTAATAAATTCTTAGAATTGGATCTTATTAATAAACTATATGTATAATGGTAAAAAAACTGAAATTATTTATTTTAAATTATTAAAGTATTCATCTGATAACTTTAAAAGTCAGAAAAATATTTTGCAGGTGGACTCTCACCAATTTTATAAAGATTCTTTTATAAGGTACAGGATTTAGGAAAGGATAGAAACATCAAATGGTATATAAACTGAAATTCTCAAGTTTCAAGATTAGAAAACTAAATTTAAGTGATTATACAAAACTATATTGAGTGTGAATTATCTAGGAACCTCTTGATTTGGAACCAGAAAAGCTCAGAGCTGTACTGAAAATAAAGCCTACTGTCCAAAAAAAATTATATCTAGACTACATGAGACATTTTAGACTCAAAATGTGTTAAATAGAATTGAGAATAAGTTATAAGGATACTTGATGTTACTTAATATTGGTGATAACTATTGTATTGTTTTAGTCTTTTGTTTTAAGATGTTTATGTTAAAGTTCACAGGTGACATGATCTGAGGCATTTACATGTAAATAAATCTCCCTTTACAAAACTAGTCCGTTATAAGTGGATATCTTCAACATAAAAAAGATCCAACTCACTTCCAGTTGATCAATGATGGACAGAAATAACTACACCCAGAGAAGGAACACTGGGAAGTGAATGTAAAGTGTTAGCACTACTGTCTATCTATCTACCCAGGTTACTTATACCTTCGGAATCTAATACTTAATGTGCAACAAGAAAATGGTATTTACACACATATATTGTATCTAGGTTATATTGTAACACATATAAAATGTATTGGATTGCATGTCATCAAGGGGAGGGAGTAGAAGGAGGGAGAGGATAATTTGGAAAAATGAATACAAGGGATAATGTTATAAAAAAAATTACTCATATATACTGTCAAAAATTATAAATAAAATTAAAAAAAAAAAAACAAACTAGTCCATTATGAGCCCTCTAGGTAGTTCAGCTGATAATGTGACAGTAAAATGACCTGATTTAATGTAATTATTATTATGAATTTTATGAAAAACCTTATTGCATTGTTTGACCTAGCCATGTAAGACTGAGGAATTGGATCTCTATGTGCTGTTTAAAGGGTCTTAACCAACAACTTATATTATGCTGATCAGAAACTCAGATTCAAAGATTGATGCAAGTATATTAGATTATTTGCCTTCTAGGGGAGGGAGTTGGGGGAAGGGAGGGAAAAATTTGGAACACAAGGTTTTACAAGGATGAATGTTGAAAATTATCCCAACATATGTTTTGAAAATAAAAAGCTTTAATTAAAAAAAAAAAAAAAAAAAGATTGATGCAAGGAGTTTTCTCTAAGGGTCCACACGAAGTCCTTCTGACCAGCCCATGGCTGCCACCATCTGAGATTCAAACTAGTCCACCCAGTCTCTAAAGAGTCTCTAACGAGTCTCTAAAGTCTCTAAAGAGGTTGCCTTTCCTCCTTTGTGGGGAGGTAGCAAAAAAGCCATATTAACACAGGCACTAGCCGGAAAGAGGGCAAGCAAGAGCTAGTTCTGTCAAACCTGGGTAATCTGGGTAAACCTGGGAATATAAAGCTAAAATGATATATACATATATATATATATATATATATATACACACACATATATAAATACACACACACATATATATGTTTACTACTTTTCAAATATCTGTGATCTAGAGGTATGAATCTTCTATGATCATTCTTAGGGACCAAGGGAATACTTAGCTTACACTAGCCAACTTAGTCTATTTACATCAAATGCTAGTGTGAAGACTATCATAAATAAAGAAAAGTGAGTAAATCAATTTATACAAGCAATATACATCATAATTATATAATTATTATTTATATATACATAATATAATGTATTATATACAATTATATATTTAAAATAGCAAACAAAAATCAAAATTTTAAGATTATAAAGTACCGAAGATTAAAGAATAAATGAGCTATTCACCTGAGAGTGAGACAAGATTTCAATTCATACCAGGAAATAGAAAATGATATCACCCAGTAGATCACTCTTAATAGTCTCTAGAATGATACTCTGAAAGTCAAGGGACTTCTTATAAACATTCATAGCTCAGAGGGCTCCATTCTTCTAGTTAAAAGATTTTTGCCTTCTCTGACTGTTTCTCTGTCTCTTTCTCTTCTTCTCCTTTTCTCTCCAGGTCTTTTTTTTTTTTTAAGTAGTTTCTCGGTTATCAAGAGAAATAAATCCTTTATAGGAGGAATGAAATCAATATGTTCAGTGTTTCTCAATCAGAAGTCACATCTTCATCCTCAAAATCCTCTTAAGTAGCACATAGCACAGAGTTATCCTTCCTCCATCTCTTCTAGCATTTAACAGAGTATAAATATTTAAACCAAAAAAATGTAATGGAGGAATTCAAGATGTCAGCAAACCCAAATAGAAGTGTTTGGGATGTGAGGACGTACAAAGGCTAAAACTAATTTCTGGGGATTTTTTTAAAAATCAAATTCAAATCAATTCAATCCTTATTAGGATCAATTCATTTTAGTTGAGTTACTTTCTATTACGATACATATTAAGACCTAGTCTATGGTTAGCAGCTAGATTCAGGATGTTTTGGAGACTTTTTTTTCCTTCTATAAGGCTAGAAAAGATTACCATTCGGTTTCAGAATACTTCCCTTTTTATTCTTAGTCCCATATTAAAATGAGGTTGTTGCTGCTGGAAGTTTGAGGACCTGCAGTTACTTCTGAGGGGAAATTTATGAATTTAAGGGTTCAGGCATGAGTCTTCCCCAGATAGATCCATCTCATCCAGTGAGATGCTCCATGCTCTGCCTGCCTCCTGGTACTGAGAGCATGTCTGTGCTGGTTTCTCTGGGGAAAAGATCAGTAATGGAAAGGATGCTGTAACTATCCCTCCTTTTTCTTTGTCTGGGTCTGCCTGGGAGGATTCTTGCCTGATATTCCTTTTGTTTTGTTTTGTTTTTTTCTAAATGTGGTCTGGTTCTATAGTAGGCAGATGACAGGTAGGATTACCACACCCCTTCCCTAATCCCCACCAACAAAAGGGGACTGATTATTGAGGCTGGTTGGTTGAGTAGGTGAAAACAAAGCCAGAGTTTGAGGAACCAGAAAGAGATGTGGAAAAATAGGAATCAAAAGTTAACATAGTTACTAAAGTTGATAATAATAAAAATAATAACACGGACTTCATTGAAATTGCTGTATTATTGTGGTAGTGGTGGTTTTTCACAGCCTGTGTAAGTGCACAGAGAGGAAAATAAATCTTCCATTCATCCTTTTCAGCCTATCACTTGAAGGACCTTGGCTGCCTCCCTTTCTTTTCTTTTCTTAAAATGCACTAATAACTTTTACATCATCTTCATTTCAAAATATATTTTCCAAAAAATACATGTGTGTGAATGAATATGTATAATGTGTTTATTTCTAAATTATTGTGAAGTAGGAAAATGATGCATTTTTATTAAAGCTTTTTAATTTTCAAAAGATATGCATGGATAATTTTTCAACATTAACTCTTGCAAAACTTTTTGTTCCAATTTTTCCTTCCCTTCTCGCCACCCCTTTCCTAGATAGCAAGTAATCCAATAAATGTTAAACATGGTAAAAATATATGTTAAGTCCAACATATGCATACATATTTATACAGTTATCTTTCTGCACAAGAAAAAATCAAATCAAAAAGGAAAAAATGAGAAAGAAAACAAAATGCAAGCAAACAACAACAAAAAGAGTGAGAACGCTATGCTGTGATCTACACTCAGTTCCCACAATCCTCTCTCTGGTTGTAGATGACTCTCTTCATCACAAGATCATTGGAACTGCTATGATACATTATTGTAATTGAAGAGTTAAAAAATTAATTTGGTGATGAAATTTAAAAATGAACAAAAAGAATTTCTTCCATCCCTAAATCAATGAACCATTTCTTTTATCCAAGAATAAAAATATTAAAAATGGAGAAGAAAAAACATTTCCTTTTTTTTTCCCCTGAGGCTGGGGCTAAGTGACTTGCCCAGGGTCACACAGCTAGGAAGTGTTAAGTGTCTGAGACCAGATTTGCACTCTGAATTCAAGGCTGGTGCTCTATCCACTGCTCCACCTAGCTGCCCCAGAAAAAACATTTCTATAAGACAAGTCAACACATTAATCTGACTATTCTAGAGTTTCCCCATCTCTTAAAAAAAAGGGGAGAGAGATGGAAGAGGTTTTATTCTTTCTTTTTTAGGCTAAACTTTATCATTATAATGACTCATCCAGTTTCCTTTTTTGTTAGTTTCCATTTATACTGCTTTAGTCACTGGGCATAAATTTCTATTTAGTTCACATTACATAAATTCATATGTCTCCTAATGCTTCTTTGTATTACTTTTATTCATCATTTCTTACAGCATAGCAATATCCCATTACAACTTACGTACCACAACCATTCTCCTAACAAGAGATTTTACATTAATGGAAACTTTATTTACAATTCTAGTGATTTAAAAATGTTATGAACATTTTGAAATATATGGGGCCTTTTTCTGGGATATAGTCTTAGCAAAGTGAGCTCTGGGTCAAAGGATCACATTTTAGTTACTTTCTTACCATAATTCCAAATTGCTTTTTAGAATGGTTGGATGATTCACTCCAACAATGTGTTAGTGTTCCTAGCTTTCCACAACCCTTCCAACATTGACTATCATTATTCATCTTTGAAAATTTGCCAGACATGGGGGTTAAATTTTACAGTCTATTTTTTACAGTGATGGGACATCTGCTCTTTATGCTTACGTTAAGGAAATGCTTGCTTACCAATTAATCTACAGTTTTAATACAACAGTAATCAACATAATAAAAGGTTATTTCCCATAATAGGATAAAATTATTACATAATTCATCTGAATAGATGAATAGATAAGCAAGAACATCAAGAAGAAATGTGGAAAAGATCATGGTGGTACAGTGGAAAAGAATGTAGTATGTTAGAAAGCATGTCAATCTGAAATCAAAGGACTTTCACTCATTCTGGTTTACTACTTTATTACTCACAATTGTGGGACTTTTAAGTAAATTATTTTACTTTTCAATTTTCTTAATAAAAAGTGAGAAAATTGGACCAGATGGCCTGTAAGACCTTTTAGCATTAAATCTGTGATCCTATGAATTGACTCTCTAAGATTTCAAAATGTTTCATAAAACAATGAATTTTAAAACTTCTGCTATAGAGATGTAGGGAAAAGGTTTGGGAAATAAAATAGAAAGCCCAGGAAGAGAATACAACATATATGTTAGTGTTTGATAAACAATCTGAACAATACTAAGCTAGTAAATGAGAAAACTAGGTAAGTACGTGGTAAAAACAAAATAGATTTGGATTCTTTCCTCATACCACATGTACAGGTAAAGAGGGAAATCAAATGAACATCCCAGAGCTTCTCAAGTCCCTAGAACTGAGTATGTCCTGAGACCCTTTTCTGGAAAAATATGTGCTCTGGGCTCTTGCTAAAAGACCAACAGCTCATGATTGTCCCCTCCCTGATGGTGGAACTCTGTCAAAGATGATTGTCACGTTAGCCAAAAAGAGCCATTCTCTCTGTGGACCAGAAGAACAAAGGAAAGTTAACTTTGGGACCCTTTAGAGGTAGGCTCACAGATTCAAAAAAACTGAAAATTGAGAGACCTCAGAAACAAGACTAGAACCAAGCTTGCTTGACTCCAAAATACAGAGGATCTACCCACTACACTAGAGTTCTATAATATCTGATTCCTCTGTCTCTCAATGTTTCACTATTCTCAAGTCCAGGAAGTTAGAAAGGCTCTTCCATAAAACAAGGAATTGGACTAAATAATCTGTAAGGTCCTTTTTTGCTGTACTGTTCTCTTCTTCTTTTTACCTGTGAATTCTGATCCCTTGAATGAGGATGGATGTCAGCCCTATCAGGAGGTATAATGCAGAAAAGACCCTTATATAGTATCCATCACGCATTTATAGCATCCACAAAAGCTGGGGGAGGTAAGAAATGAGGCTGCTGGCGCAAATCAGCTCCATTTTCACAACTTGCTTTTTTAGGGGAAAAAAGGGGATACAGGAAGGGTTTAAGTGAATGGTCAGAGCTGACCCCCCCTTTTTTTCCCCAGAAATAGGGAAGTGATTGTTATCAGACTTGATAGAAAATGAGATGAGAAAAAAAACCAAAAAGGAATGTGATACAGAAAAAGAAAAAAACAAAAAACAATCTTTAAAATAAGGGTAGACAGAATGAAATACATAATAAAGAAAGGCAGAGTAGTAAAGTAGACAGGACTCCAGGCCTCAAGTTAGGAAGAATTGGGTCCTAATCCTATTTCAAATATTCAGTAGTCATTGGACCCTAAGTGAAACACTCAAACCCTCAGAGCTTCAGTTTGTAAAATGTGGTTAATAATAACATAATAATAATCCAAAAAGGATTGTTGTGAAGATGAAATGAAATAATATATCTAAGGCACTTTAGAAACCCTATACAAATGTTAGCTATTATTATTTATGAAATATTCTGTATTAGTTTGGAAGAGGCAATTAAGCAATCACAATAACTATCTTTCTCTTTAATGGCATCTTTTATTCATAGAGTGTACCTTCCTGGAGAGAGTTCAAAGCACTTTAAGACTGTTAACTACATGATTCTTCAATCTTTTTGATTTGATGAGAGAAGCATAATTGGCCCCATTTTGCAGGTGAGAAAAAATAGCCTCAGCAAAGTGCTCAGAACTATATGAAGAAAGTTGGGAACAGAACCAAAAGCTGGGAATAACATCCATACATAGAGCTTTCATCCTCTAGTCTCTCCACCCAGCACCCTGTGAGAAAAAAAGATCCTACTGTCCTGTTAAGAAAAAAAAAAAAAAAAAAAAAAAAAGAAAAGAAAAGAAAAAAAAAGTCTTTTTTTGCCAGGAACTACAGCTCCCGGCAGACACCAAGAAGAGTGAGGACTGTACTCTTCCTGCCCAATCCAGATTTCTAAATATGGAGAAGGACTGGGTTTTGGAAGAGAAGCAGAATGAGGTAAGTTTAGAATATTTAACTCTATCACTTAAGTATGTGCAAAATCTTACCAGTGCTGCAAGGCTAATCAGTCAGTTGTTAGAAGGTCAAAATATGTGGAACTTGTTTCTTTCATATCAAAATTCAATCCCTGAGATCTTATTTATTGCCTAGGACTTGGAACTTTAGGAAAGGGATAAGACATAATCATGTGGAGGTACCCAGGGGACCAGGAATACTTTCTTTTGTCTTATGTTCAGTAAGGAGAAAGAGAAATGAGGACTTGGGGGAGTGTAAAAAGGGGAAACTGAGGCTGGAGAAGGGAAGGAATTCATGTGAGGAACAGCACTGTTGATATAAGAATGAGGAGATGGGAGACACCATCTCCAGCATTGCTGGTTAAGGTGGGAAGAAAGGGGCTGTTGAGAGTGAAGTTACTCAGTTTTTTATTTATTTTTAGATGTCTTTTGAGAGAACTTCAAAAGTTCTATGTTTGGACATAGCAGCAACCAAGAAATCCATTTATTAAATGCCTATTATGTAGGCACCATGGCTTAAAACAAAAGAAAAGTGAATATTGTCCTGTCTTCAAGGAGCTTGCAATCTGTCAAAGGAAATTATACATACACACATATGTCACATATATCCACAAGGCACATACAAAGCAGCTTCGGCAGAGAGGTACTAGCATAGGAGGGGACAAAAAGGTGGTATTTGAGCTAACTTTTGAGGGGAGGCAGGGACTCCAAGAGGTAGAAATGAGGTTTGAGAGCATTCAAAACATAGGGGATAGTCAGTGCAAAGGCAAAGAGTTTATTGAATTTTTCTGATGTTCAAAACGTCAGTTTGGTTCTCTATGAATGACAGCATGGTCAATAAGATATATTCATTGAGCCCTCAAAAAACTTGCAGTCTACTGTTGCTTTAAAGTATTGCCCTTTCGCAATTCAGGCCTTTTCTGATGTTCTTGTGATGGAGAGAGCCATCTATATCCAGAAACAGGTCTATGGGGACTGAATGTGGATCACAACATGGTATTTGCACTTTTTTTGTTGTTGTTTGCTTGCCTTTTATTTTCTTTCTCATTTTTTTCCTTTTTGATCTGATTTTTCTTGTGCTAACATGATAATTATGGAAATATGTATAGAAGAATTGCACATATTTAACATATTGGATTATTTGCTATCTAAGGGGGGGAAGGGAGAGAGAAAAATTTGAAACACAAGGTTTTGCAAGGGAGAGTGATGAAATTTTGAAAATAAAAACAAACAAATAAATAAATAAATAAAGTATAGCCCCTTTAATAGAAAGCAGATTAATGCTGAAAGGAGCAGAAAGGGTACTTCTGCATAAAGAAAAAGTTTTCAATGAATTGGTAAAGGCTATAAGGTATTGCCTCCATCATAGATAAACATTTTGTTACCTTAAAGGAATAGAAAAAAAAATCAGTTTAATTAAAACTGCTGTAATTTATATCTGAAGAAATAGAAATGTTAAATGGGTGTCAGCAGCTTGAGACAGAAAATAAATTGTCATAAATATAAAGCCAAATTACTTTCTGAAAGCTGTCACATGATATTTTGTTGGAAAAAGAACAGTTTTATAGTTTAAAGGGGAAATAAAAAAATTGTATTTATTGGAAAATGGAAGTATAAAGAAAGGTTCACAGATACGATGAGATGGTAGACTGTTATTGAGGTGCAGGACATTATGGCTTCTCAACACATTTGTATATAATTTTTAAAACAGGATAAAATGAGAGAAACAGGCAGAGAAAGAGAGACAGACAGACAGACACACATATGGTGGGGCAGACAAACACAGAGAGAGACAGAGACAGCAAAGCTATTTTGGAGACTAAAGTATTATTAAGGACTAACAATTTCACAAGGGAAATTATCATGTACTAGCAGGTTCTGGTTTAAGATTTTAGAAGGTATGAGGTATAAGGCTGAGGCTGATAAAGAACAAGAAACCTAACAAGTTAAAATCAGACCAACAGAAGAGTTTCTAAAAGCAGATCTGTTCATGAAGAACTCTGGCTAGGCTCTTCAGTCCCAGTTAGAGGAAGCATTAAAAGGAAACACAGTTTATGAAGGTGCTTTGTTACACAGGAAGAGATGCTGAGATTTAGTTGGACAATACAGAATCCTGGTGAATGAAGAGTTCTCTGGTTTAAATAATGTCTTGTCTAATGCTTTGTTTGCTACATTTGATTGAGCAACCATACTACCTCGATGCACTACAAATTTATGTTATATAATCTCAACTGGGTCCTCACTGCAGCAAGACAATCCTTTTACTTCTATTCCATTCACCACCATGACTTTTGCTAACCTTTTCATCCTTCCTCAAACATTCCATGGTTCCCTCTCCTCTCCTTTCACCTGAAAAAAAAATGTACTTCATATTTCATTGAAAAAATTGAAGATATTCATAGTGGGCACTTTCTTTTTCCTTATTCCTGATCTCACAAAACTCAGATGTCTTCTACCATTTCCTCCTTCAGTCCTTTACAGGGACTGATAAATGTTTACCAATCAGCTCTTTGGGGAATGCACATATATGTATTTAAGTCTAATTTGTATTGTTGACATTTTCTTCATCACATTGTCTTGACAATCAACAACAAAATAATAAATCAAGCTCTGATTTGTAGTGTTTGTTGATATTTAAGGTGTAAATGCTCATGCTGAAAATTTAACAATCCTTAAGCCAATTTAAGTTGCCCCCAGAATGCTACTACCCCTGTCTCCCATAAAGTGGTCCTTCTCCTTGCTAAGGCAAACCTCTCCACATGCACAAATGATTCCATTCCAGTCCATCTTTTTCAACAGATTTCCTCCTTTTTCTCTAATATCATTAATCTTCAATCTTTCCCTGACTACTGACATATTTACGCCTCTTCTATCCTCAAAATACTCCTACTAGATTCATCCATCCCTATTGACCTGTATCTCTTCTTTTTGTGGATCACCTACTTCCTTTTCTCCTCTCTTTAACTCTCTGCTGTCTGGTTTTAACCTTGTCATTCAACTGAAATCGCTCTCTCCAAAATTACTAATGTTCTCTTAATTATTAAATGTAATTGCCTTTTTTTCAGTCCTCGTCCTTCTTTACCTCTCTTCAGCCCTTAACACGGTCCCTCCCCCTCTTCTGAATATTCTCTTCTCTCCAGGCTTTTTAGACCCCACTCACCTTACTTGGTTGAATACATCTTCTCAGGGGTTCATCCATATCATGCAGATAACTGTGACTGTTTCCAAGGCTCTGTCCCTGCCCCTCTTGTCTTCTCCCTCTACACTATTCATGTCAGCTCCTTTACATTCAACTCTCACCTCTGTGAAGCTCTTTTGCAGATCTATTTGTCTAGCCCAGACCTCTGTTCTGTTCTCATCAGCCAGGCTCAGAATCTAGATATCATCCTGTACTGCTCACTGTCTCATTACTTTCTCCCATCCAATTTGTAGTCAAATTCTTTCATTCTATTTTCCTCTTTAGATTCTAATTTTCTCTTCTCTAATACTACTTCCACCCTAATGCAAACCTTTATCACTTTATCACTTGGACTATTGCAATAACCTGCTGGTTGATTTCCTCAACTCAAATCTCTCCCCAATCTCTTCCATTTTCCACTCAGCTACTAAAATGATCTTCCTAATACACAAGTCTGATCTTATCACTCCATTATTCAATAAGCTAGAATGGATCTCTGTTTCCTCCAGCATCAAATATAAAATTCTCTGAAGGGTTTTTAAAGACCTTCACAACCTGGCTCCTTTCTACCATTCTAGTCTTAGACCTAACTCTTTCCTTTACACCAAATACCCTACACTTCAATGATATTGACCTTATTATTGTTCCTTGCACAGGACAACTCACCTCCCAAATCTGGGTGTTTTCACAGACTGTTCCCCAGACCTGACACTGTGTCCTTCCTCATCTCTGCTCCCTGCTTTCCTTCAAGTCTTACCTATAGCTTCATCTTCTGCAAAAAAATAAAAAATAAAAAAATAAAAAATAGATTGCCTACCTTAATTTAAAAAAAAAACTCAAGAAAAATAAAGTTAAAAGAAAGAGAGAATATGATTCAATCTGTATTCAGATACAATCAGTTTCTTCTCTCGGTATGGATATTTTCATCTTAAGTCCTTCAGAGTATTCGTGGCTCATTGTACTACTAAGAATAGCAAAGTCCTTTATAGCTGGTCATCCCAGAACATTGCTATTACTTTGTATATAGCACATTTCACTTTGCTTGAGTTCATGGAGGACTATCCAGGTTTTTCCCAAGAGTATTCTGCTCATCACTTTTGAGTAAATCATTTAGCCCTATTTATCCCATTTCCTTATTTGTAAAATGAGCTGGAGAAGGAATGACAAACCACTTATGTTTCTTTGTCTAGAAAACTCTGAATGGTTTCAGAAAGTCAGACACAACTGAAAAATGACTAAATAACAAAAACCAGGTTATCCAAATGGTGATTAATTTTTTAGCCAAACCAACTCTGAAAGACCATCTATTAAGTTGTAAAAAGTTTGTGTTAGAAATCACTGCACAAATCTTTGTAGCATTAACAACCAAGTGTGGGAATATTATTTAATATGATGGGCTCCCAGAATTTAGGGTGCATCAGTGCACAGAGTGCCAGACCTGGAATCAGGAAAACTCATCTTCCTATGTTCAAATCTGGCCTCAGATGCTTACTAGTTATGTGAGCCTATATAAATCACTTAACTCTGCCTCAGTTTCTCATCTGTAAAATAAGCTAGAGAAGGAAATGGCAAACCACTCCAATATCAGAAAGCCCTAATAGGGTCACAAAGCCTTAGTCACATCTGAAAAATTACTTCAAAAAGACAAAAGAACTTAAAACAGACAAAATACAAATTTATTCAGTTTGTTCCTCAATATCATGTTTAAATTGTTAGAAAATTACAAAATATTGGGTTGAGGTTGAGTTAGAGGCTAAGACAGAGAAGTTAACCTGTATTTATTGCTCTCTATATAAGGCTTTTAATTTTTCCCCATTCAATCTCTCAGTTACCCAACTTCTTACTCCCAGACCTATTGGTCCCAGCTTTTCTGACTCTTCTGTTCACTTTTAACCATGTGGAAGATGCAGATACCTCTAACCCACAATCTCATAGCCTTTTAAAGCTCCCTCCCATTACAGATATCTCCCTTCACTTTTACTGACATGTGATCTTAATTATTTCTTTTCTTAGATTGGTTCTTTGACAGACAGGTTATTATCTATCTTTTCCCAAGTGTATTTTGCTGAATCAAATTCACACACCAATGAACTTTTCTTAGTGATAAGTACTAATTTTCCCCCATCCTCTCTCTATCTGAATCCTAACTTGATTATTCCATTAAACTCTTTGAGAAGCTCTAATCCTGCACTGGAAGTAATCCGTTCTCTGCCAATTACTACAATACAATAATTAGCTCCTCTTTTCCCAAGTGTATAGGAAATTATCTGACAATATAGTTTTAACCTCAGGGATGGGAAACTGGAGGTGAAGAAAAGTCCTTAATTTGCTTTTTCTTGAAAGAACCTCAGGACACAAAGGAGATTCTGTGTTATCTAATCCATCACTCTGTTACTCGGTAAAACTACACCTCATTTGGCTTA
The DNA here is from genome assembly GCF_048593235.1 of Sminthopsis crassicaudata. Taxonomy (NCBI): domain Eukaryota; kingdom Metazoa; phylum Chordata; class Mammalia; order Dasyuromorphia; family Dasyuridae; genus Sminthopsis; species Sminthopsis crassicaudata. Next base: position 199,345,575 of record NC_133621.1, on the reverse strand, counting down.
TCTAAGGGAGCGTATTTTATTCTTGAACTCATAGTCTATGATCCAGTGTATATTCAGAAAAGAAGAGCAAACAGTTGGTTAGACAGACTCCAGGCACCCTAGTACCTAAAGACTTGTCAAGAATCACAGCCAAAGCAGTATTCTCTCTGCTTCTCCTCTTCGTCTTCTTTGATGAACTATTTATTATCTACATTGTGCTTTTCTCTCCAGTCCCCTGCTACCTCCTCCTATCACCAATCTTGCTTTACAAAGCACTAGGTTTGGATTACTCCCAGCATCTCAATCTTATCTGAGATTGAGTGCCTGGCCCTCTAGATAAGTCCTGTAGCACCTACTACACTACAACAACGTGCCTTTTTGGGAACTGGTCTCAGTAGCAGCTGACTATTGATTTCAAATTAGTAGTATTAGGGAAACTTGGAGGCATAGGAAGAAAGGTACCCTAAAAGGGAGTTAGAAAAGACATTATTCAAAGACTCAATGCCCCCTAGTCCAAGAATATCACCCCAACATTTAATGAAATGTCTGAAGTTCACTATTAATTATTCATACTTCAGATGAAGCAATTTGTAGCGGAAAGAACCCTAAATTATTAGGTTTAAAGTTTCAATCCAGCTTCTGATACTTATTAGCTATGTGACCATGATTAAGACACTTTTTTTTTCAATGTCCCTGATCATCTTGTAACATGAGGATTCTATTTAGCTTCTTGGGAAATCAAAAGAAATGAGGAGTGAAGGTTTTGCAAACTTTAAACCTGTTATATATACTCATTATTTTTAATACATTTTTATACATTTAATTTAATACATTTTAATACATTTAGTACATTTTTAAGCTCTTGCAAATAAATACCCATTATTATAGTACACAATAATGCAAATAATCCTGGAAGAGATAGTACTTTAGTTTTCATCAATAACACAAAAGTAATAGTTAGATATTAAGTGGGTTGGGGCATAAGTCCAGAGCTTTAGAGAAAGAAGGGAAGACCACAAAAAAGACCAGTGGACAAAGTGTGGCTGCAAAGAGGCAGGAGGAGAAAACTGGCAATTTCCCAATTTTGCCTCATAGAAGGAAAGAAAACTGGGGGTAGGGGAGAAAGGAGTGAAAGAGATCTTTCTAGTAGCTGAGTGGGAACCACAGTATAGTTTCTTATCTGTAAACTGAGGAGATTAGACAAGATGATTTAAATCTCTTTCCAGCTCAAACATTCTATAATTGTACTGTAGACTATAAGGCTGCTCTGTAACTGAGATCATCTATGCAGTACTGTGTAGGCTGCTTTGCTTCCATGGAAATCAGGGTGGATCTTAGGATGCTGGAAGGCTGCCAAGGTTTCCATCTTCTGGTCAAATCAAGGTTCTCTTGCTCATGAGACAAATGGTCAGTGTGGAGCTAGTTACTAATTCTTCTACATTGTGGTGTCCAAAAATCTACATTCACATATCACTGTCCTGAGGTATCCAATTCTGGCTCCATGCTTTCTACCTGAGAGTCAAGTAGCAGTGGTACCTTCCAGCTTAGACAAAAAATGTAACAAAACCAAAATAAATGGCAAAAAGACATCTGCTCGTGTGGTAAATATATGTGTGTTGGCAAGGAAGGGAAAAGGACTGGCAATTTTTATACCAAGTGTAATCTATTTGAGGGACTCAATAAAGAGGAGCAACAATGAATAGTGTTCCCTAAAAGGGTACACTAAAAAAATAGTCCCCTACCAAATCCAAATGGAGTCAATGTCACCTGAAGCCCATGGAGCTCCTGCCCATAAAACAGCTTCAGTTCTGACCTCAAGCAGACCAGACTCAGTTCTGGTGGAAGGCTAATCCCAAAGAGAGAGAAAATCTTGTTTTTATTATACTATCTGGCTCCTTATGCACCCCTTCCCAAATTTGGAAGAAAATTAATATCTATTTAGCATTTAATAATTTAAATCTAAGATCTCTCTCAAAGGATCAGAATAGAGTCCTTTCTAAAAAAGTTCCTTCGTGTAAAAAGTTAGATAACAAATACATGAGTCATTTATTTTCTCCAGCACAGAAACAGAAATGCTTTAAACACCAAAAACCCATAAAAGCCCATTAACAGGGACAGTTATTAAACCCTGAAATAGTAACCATCACAAGAGTCCATAAACAGATACAGAAATACATAACTTATTGCCCCGTTATAAGACAAAGAGGCAAAGACTATCCAGACACTGGTGGGACTGCCAAAGAGATTTCACTTTCATTTTAATCTGTACTGTCCAAGCTGCAACTCAACGTTTTTTGACTCGCCAAGTTATGGCTTGGGCCTTCAGATTCCACGGTGAGTTTTTAAAGTCATTCCCTCCTCAAAGAAACAGTACAATATTGAGATAGATATACTTCCCCTTGCCGGTCATCATTACGCTCCAGAACTCCCAACCTGTATTAAAGAAGCACAAGGCAGAAGAGTTAGCTAGAGCCTTGGGACATAGTCTCAGTGTTCCTCTAGATCATCTCAGTATGTACTGCCAGGTGTGTAGTTCCTATGGGTACCACTAGGTACTGTGGCCGAGTAACCTTTCTCCTTTGTCACAACCTTTCTCATCCACCATTGAAACTAATTCAGAACTTCTAATGACATGTCTTTCAGTAAGGAACCAGAATACATTGGGTCTCCCAGAACGGGGATTTATTCTAACTCTTTTTCTTGTATTCCTTTCACTGTTATGCACAGGGCTTTGCAAATAATGCTTGCTCTGTCAGAGTCTGTTGAGTAAATAACTTATCCCTCAGTGATTTTAGAATTAGACAACTGATGACTGTAATTGTTGGGTACAATTGCTAGAGTCAGAATGCTGGCTCTGCTTTTCCTTCCCATTCTCTCCATTTTTAAAGTTTAAGTCTAAATAAAGAGTCTGTATCAAGCAACCACTTAATCATTCATCCAGCAGGTGTTATAGAGCATTTTTGTGGCCTAATTCAAAACAATCCAAAAACTGTAATTAAGTGCCTACTATGTTTTGGCTTTTTTTGGCATTTGTTTTGATTTCTCTTCTTTCTCTCCAGTCACATCTTGATAGTTGTCATTTGTATTTTTAAAGAACAAACAACAACCAAAAACGCCTTTTATTCTTAAAGACACATTTTACAGGTAGATACTACCATTTACTTAAGTATATATTTGCAAAATTTTAAGAGGGAGACAGAGAAAATTGGGAAAAATCAAAAAATCCTTTTGATCTAAATTTTGAATGAAGCTAGAAATTCTAGGGAAGCAATGGGAAAGAAGTACCTTCTAAGTATGAGGACAGCCTGTTCAAAGGCACCAGGATAGAAAGTAAAAGACCAAATCCAAGAAACAAAATTGACCAGTTCAGCTACAATTTGGGCACAAACTCTTCTTCATTTGAAACCTCTTTCCATCTATTAATTTTCACAGACACCTGGTTTTCCTCTCTTGAAACTATATTCTTGGTTAGCCTCTTCAACACTGGAAGTACCTTCTGTCACTTCCATTCTCCATTGTCACTTCCAGACTTTCTCTTTGCCTCCTTCACTCAGGAATCTTTCCTTTTTTGAAGACTATTTTAAAAATCCCTTCTTTTTTTTGAAGTTGACAATTGCTGCCAAATCAAAATTATAGTTGCTTTAGTATACCGAACCCCAAGTCATAGCCTCTCCTTTCTGAAGAGGTTTAGTACTTGAATTATTGTCTCACTCTACTCTTCAACTCCTGCCCTTCTATTGAGAAACTTTAATATTAATGTAGTTATTCTGTCAAAGTTTCTAACCTCTGATTTTCTCAAACTTCTTAAGTCTTGTAACGTATTCCTTTAATTGACTTCAGTTATGCTTAGGTGTGGTTTTTGTTGTTGTTCAGTTGTTTTAGTTGTGTCTAATTCTTTGTTTGGGGGGTTTCTTAGCAAAGATACTGAAGAGATTTGCCATTTCCTTCTCCAGGTCATTTTATAGATGAGGAAGGTGAGGCAAACAGAGTTAAATTCCTTGTTTGGAGTCACACAGCTAGGAAATGTCTAGATTTGAACTCAGGAAGATAAGTCCTCCTAGCTGCCCCTTAGGGATGGTTGCATTAGCTCTATTCTTTAAGAGTTCCACTTTCTTAATTAGAAACTCAGACATTCCCTTATCGGATCATAACCTTCCTATACTCTTTACCCATCTCCCTATACTTTCCCCCTCCCACATCTGTTCTTTTAGTTCATTGAGATGTTTTCATACACTCTCAGTACTTTCTGAGACTATTACCATTGTTTTGATTTTTCTTCTTTCTTTCTCTAACCTCATCCCAGTGGTTAGCCAGTTGTATTTTTTAAAATCTAAATTTTTTAAACTAATTAACAAGCATTTTTTTTCTTTCCTTTCACTTCTCCCTTCCAATTGAACAAGAAAAAAATAGAAAAAGAAAACTCATTAGCTATATAGCCAAGTCAAGCAAATTCCCCCACTGGTTATATCTAAAAATGTATGTCTCATTTGCATTTTAGGTCCATCATCTCTCTGTGGGTAGCATTCTTTATCATTGATCTTTTAGAAGCATAGAATCATCCTCTGCTCTTGAACATCTTTTCTGCCTTTTCTATTACCCATCTACCCTTGTCAGCCTCAGTCTCCCATTACTTCCACCATCTGCTTCTTCTGCCCCTCCTCACAAGTGCTGAATGAAGCTGGAGGATATCTCCCAATTGTGCTGACTGGGTACTTTACAAATTCATTTACCCAGCCTTCACTGGGCTACATATGTTGCATTCCTTCCCAATTGGTTCCCTATATCATTCCCTACAGAAACTCTTCCAAACCTTCTTTTTCCTCCTGAAATCCCCCCAATTTCACTCCCTCCCCTTAGCTGAGGACTTTGCCTCTTATTTTATTGAAGGGAGAAAATTAGGTCATTTGACATGTTTCTTCTTTTCCTATTTTCTGTGTCTGAGTTTCTTGACACCATCTCCCAGTCTATTCTTCTTTCCCCTTATACTTTGTCAAAAAACTGATCCTCTCTTTGCCAAGGCTAATTCAAGGCTAACACATATACTTGATTCCATCCTCTCCTATTTTTTCCAGCTGACTAAATCCTCATTCATACCCTATCTCAAATCTTTGAGCTCTTTTTATTAACTTGTCCCTTCCCTTATTGTCTTCAGACATGCCCAAGTCTCCCCTCTCCTTTAAAAATCATTTTTAGGATCGTAATGAGGGGTGAAAGAGAAATTTATATAATATTTTATTAAATATTTAAAAAGAATAGCAAGTTATGCACAATAGGTTTGCAGTTTCATGTACAATCATCTTTTAAAAATTATATGATGTTACAGAAATGCTTGTTTTATTACATAAATTAAGAATAAAATTAAATTAAAAAGGTTTTAAATCATCACTAGACCTTACTGTCTCCTCTACCATCCCATATCTCTCCTCCCTTTGTCAATCAAAATTCTTGAAAAAAATTGACTAAACTCAATGTCTCCATTTCTTTTCTTCTCATTCAGTCTTCAACCCCTTCCAGTTTAGCTTTTGACATTATCACTGAACTGAAACTATATTCTCCAACATTAGCAACGACATCTTAATTGTTAAGTAAGATATTTCAGCCTTCTCTTATCAGCTACACTTGACACTGATGACCACCATCTTCTCTTGCTGGATTCTCTCTTCTCTGGGTTTTTTGTTACACTTCTCTCTCCAGGTTCACCTTCTACATGACTTATCACTCCTCAATCTTCTTTGCTGTTGCATCATCCACATCAAAGCTTTTTTTTTTTTTTTTTTTTTTTTTTTTTTTTTTTTTTTTTTTTTTTTTTAGGCTGGGGTTCAGTGACTTGCCCAGGGTCACACAGCTAGGAAGTGTTAAGTGTCTGAGACCAGATTTGAACTCTGGTCCTCCTGAATTCAGGGCTGGTGCTCTATCCACTGCGCCACCTAGCTGCCCTTACATCAAAGCTTTTTAAACTATGGTCATGAGCATAGGATCGCATAATTAAATGTGAGAGGTCACATAATTATGATTTATTATCAGTAAATATTTATTTGTATACCTATTTTATATTCCTAGATATATGGGGTCACATAAAAATTTTTCAGTGAAAATTTTGAGTGGAAAAAGTTTAAGAAGCCCTGCTCTATATCATGCCCCCTGTGAGTCTTCTTCGAAGTTCAGTTCTAAATTCTTCTTTTTTCCTATACATTCCCACTTGGTAATCTCATTAGTTCTCACGGGTTTTAACCATCATCTCTATACAAATGACATTAGATCTGTGTATTCAATCTAAACCTTCCCCTAAGTTTCAGTCTCACATCACCCACTGCCTTGTGGACATTTCAGAGTAAATGTCATGGAGACATTGCAAACTCGGGTTGTTTAAAACTAAACTCATTATCTTCTCTTACACATTTCCCTATTTCTGTTAAAGGCACGACCTCAGCATTATCCTCTACTTCTCACTTTTTCTTACCCCACTTATTCAACCAGTTGCCAAATCTTGTTATTTCCATCTCTGCAACATCTCTTACAGCCAAATCCTTCTTCCTAGTCACATAGCTACTACTTGAGTTCAGGCCCCCATCACTTCTTACATAATTTATTGAAACATCCTCCTAATTGGTCTCTCTGCTTCAAGAAGCTCATCACGGTAATCCATTCTCCACATAATTATCAAAAGTAATTTTCATTAAGCAAAGATCTTACAATGTCAATATCTTTCTCAACCAACAGCTTTCTTTTGCTATTAGAGTAACATATAAAGTACTGTTTAGCTTTTCAAATTTTTTAAGCCTTATACAAACTGACCCCAACCGATTTTTCCAACATCATTGGACATTATTCCCTATTCTGCATTCTGCAATATAGTCAAACTGGCCTTCTCTTTGGTTCTCACTCGTGATGGTCCATCTCTAGTCATAGTATCTTTGGGCCAATCATCCTCCATACCTGGAATGTACTCCTTCCTTATCTCCACTCATATGGCCTTTTTCCCTTTAAGATATAGTTCAGACACCATCTTCTCCATGAAGGCTTTCCTGATCTTCCAACTATGGTTTTTTTCCCCCTAAAATATCTGGTATTAAACTATAAGATATAGATATATATATACGCATACATACATATGCATATATATATATGTTGTATATGTTTTATTAACTTTTTATTTATATTCTTTATATTTTACATGTACCACTTTCCCTTATTAGACTATAAGCTCATTGTGAGCAGGGATTGTTTAATGTTTTATATGTGTGTCTCTTAAATATTTTGGCCACATAAGGAGAAGACAGCATTCAATGGGAAAGACCCTAATATTGGGAAAAATTGAAGGCAAAAGGAAAATGACATGGCAGAGGATAAGATGGATAGTGTCATGGAAGCAACATACATGATCTTAGAAAGACTTCAGAAGATAGTGGAGGGCCTAGCACATTATAGTCCATATGATCACAAAGAGTAATATATAACTGAACAAAAAAAACTTGCATCTCTAGGTTCTAGCATACATAATGTAGTAGTGAAGAAGGAAGTATCAAAAAGCTCTCAATGGATCAAGAAGGAAGAGGACCAAAAGAAAGCCATTAGGGTTTTGTCCAAGAAGCTTTTGAAAGTGAGATTAAGAGAAAAGGAGGGTGGTTCACAGGACAGGAAAGTACCATTTGGACAAAGTCAGAGCTGAAAGATTATTTAGAGACCATCTAGTTCAAGACCAAAATCTTGTAGAGAAGAAAACTGAAACTTAAAAAGTGAGCCTGCCTGAGGTCACCTTGGATTTATATTTTCATGATAGATAGTTGAATCAATGACAATTGACACTCTATGGTGAGAATGGTGTACTCAGACTCTGCTCTATGCAGTTTAAACTAGCTTTTCCTTTAAAGGTTTTGAAACTGTCCTTAAGACTTAATTGGCTCAAGAGATTAAGGTTGTTGACATAGTTTCCTAGTCACTCCAGTACAAAAATAGTAAGACACAAAAAATAATAGCTAGCCTTTACATAATACTTGGAGGTTTATAAAATACTCTATATATTTTATTTCATTTGATTCTCATAACAACCAATAAGTTAAGTGCTGTTATTATCTTCATTTTATGAATGAAGAAATTGAGGCTGAGAGAAGGGTCACATAATTAATAAGTGTCTGAGGTCAGATTTGAACTTAGAACTGTCTGAGTGCAGGTCTGAGTCTGCAACACCACCTTGGGTTTCTGACTGTAGACCAGGCACATGAACGCCTTTGAGAGCCTAGTCTCAATTGAATCAATGCTTCATCCTTGATGGATGTTCTTGTTCTGCTCAGAATGCCCTTTGTCAGTCTGCTATGGCTAAGTAAGCCTTTTGTTAACTGTTATATGTACCACAAATATTTTATTTCATTCTAATCTCAAACATGAGATACCAGTCTGAACTAATAAAGAACTGACATAGGACTTAGAGCACAGTGACACGGTGTTTATGAGAGATGAATGAAGATGGAAATGATAAGATTTCACAACAGATTGGATAAATGGGCTGAGGAATAAAAGATGACACTATGATTGTGAGCCTGGGAAATGGGGAGGATGGTGGTACCCTTGACAATAATTGGGAAGTTAGGAAGAGCTAAAGCTTTGGATAAAAGGATAATGAATTCTGTTATGAATATATTGTGTTTGAGGTGTCTACAGAAGACATCTAGTTAGAGATGTCTAAGAGGTAGTTGATAATGTGAGATGAAACACTAGGTCTGGAGAGAGATGGATAAATAGATCAATATATTGATCAGTGAATTGATAGTAGGTAAATAGACTGATACATGTATACATACATACATATCCATCAATATTTATATTTATTTATCTGGGAATCATTTGCATAGTGAAGATTCCATAAAGACAGAAGAGCCTTGGTTATGTATTCTCAAAGTATGTACCCTACTACCATGGTGCTCTAGGTTTATGCGCATTCTTCCCACAGATGTGATAGATGTTTGTGGAAAAGAGATTGCCACAGATTTGGGAAGAATGTTTTACAATTACCATTCTTAATTATATTACCTTAGTAATTCTTATGCTGTAAGGTAAGGGTTTCTATTGAGTGACTAATAAAGGTAACCTCACTGATGGGGGCTCTTGAGTTATAATTTTAGGTTAAATATCCACAAGGTTTCCCAGAACCTGTAAAATTAGTAGCCACATTCTGAAGAGGTACTCTGAAAGGGATGCTTTATCAGGGGAAACAATGATAGAAGGGAGCTATTATTATAAAATCTAATACGTCGTCCATCGTCAATGGAAAAACAAATGTAGGTCTGGAAAAACCCTTTGGAATAAAATATAGTAATTCTCTGAGGATTGTCCCTCAGTGACATCCTATTTTATTCATCCTATTTTACAAATGAAAAAAGTGAGTTAAGTGACTTACCCAGGATCACACAGACATAAATGTCTGGAGCTGGAAGTTAAATTCAAGTATCCCCAATTCTAAAACTAGTGAATGCCATGTTTCATTTTTCACCCTTTTAAGCTGAATTTTTGCTTAGGAAGGGATGAATAGACCTCTAGAGGACTACTGCCTATAATAGGATTATTGCTTTCTATCAAGGCTGCCTCTGAATTCAGGGTTACTGAACTAGATAGAAAATAAATGAAAAGTATTGTTCCCTTGCAGAGCCAGTTCACAAAATCAGTATGCCCTGGAACAAAACAGTAGGCATTGTTAGGATCTAGGGACAAAGGTTAAATGAGTAATCTCACAAAGCTAAATTACTAGCAGATTGGAAGCAAAAGATGTCACTGAGGGACAATCCTCAGAAAATTATTTATTTTATTCCAAGTGGCTTTTTTTCAGATATAACTTTATTTTTCCACTGGAGATGGACTACATATAAGTAATAATAATAACAATAAGTAGTAGTAGTAATAATAATAATAAATAATAATAGCTTCCTCCTATCATTATTTCCCCTGACGCAGCAGTAGGTACTGAGTTAGAAGACTTGGAATCTCCAGCAAGTCACTATCTCTGAGCTTCAGTTTGCTCATCTGTACCTATCTGGGATTGCTCATTTGTTTTCCTCCCCAGGGGAAGTTTTTGAAGGGTAACCAGCTGGATGTTAGGATGTCAGATAATTTTAAATAATTCCACTTAGTTTGTCCTAGAGGGATTCATGGGAAACCAAACAGGGGGAAACTGGGATACTTTGTCAAACATTTAGGCTTGTGAGGAAAAAATAAATAAAGGAATAAATAAAGAAAAACTGAATTTTCCTTCATCCACTCTAATGTCAATGACAGAGATCAATTCAGAGATAAAAGGGGCTAATTTCTGTTTCTGATTACTGTGCAAATTTTTGAGATATTAAATGTTGATAGGAACCATAGTGCTATGGAGAACCTTCAAAGAGAAAGAATTCTACCTTTAGCTCAGTGCTTAAGTTTTAATGTTCCCACCATGGGGAAGCTTTGAAATATCCTCATTCTACTGAACTCTAGATTTGGTGCAGACAGTATGGGCTTTTCTCTAGAAGAAAAAAAGAAAGAATCAGCAATGCCATTTTCTGGTGGGGACCAAGAAGTAGACAGAGTGTTGGGGGGAAAATTATGTAACTTAAAGAACACTGGAAGAATGATGAAATCACTCTCTAAATAGTATAGAAAGCTATTGTTAGAATTACAAATGCTACTTACCACAAACTGAGGAACTAAGAGAAACAATTAGTCCTACTTAGTGCATGATTAGTGTTCATTGGAAAATATCAGATTTTTTAGTTGCATTTTCTTTGACCTGTAATTTTTTTCCCTTGAATTTTGTAAACTGTGGACATATAGGGAAAGGGAGGGGGAACATAATAATTCATCAGGTGGCATAAAGTAATGAAGCACCTATAGTCACTGTTGGCTTAGTACTTAGAATCCTGAACTTGGGAGTCAAGGAAACCTGCTTCCAACACATAATTAGAGGATGCACCAATGAGCAAGTAATTAAATTTCTTTGAGCCTTAGGTCCCTCATCTGTAAGACAGGGAAGGGGGCAAGAAGTATTTATTTTATTTACCCTACAGAGTTATTCTGAGACTCAAATAAAATAAAGAATATAGAATGCTTTTGCAAGGCTTAAAACAGTCTGTCAATCAATAAGCATTTATTAAGCAACTACATTGTACCAAGTGCTGGAATACAAAAAATGCAAAAGATAGTCCCTACTCCTCAAAGAACTTATAATTCATTACAAGAGACAGTACAAAAACCAAATATGTACAAATAAGGTGCATGCAAAATAAATTGGAGATTAGAGATAATTAGTAGCAGAAAGGTTAAAATTTTAAAAAAAAAAAAAAAAAGGAAGAAGAAGGCTTCCTATAGAAGGTGGGATTTTAGTTAGGACTTAAATAAAGCTGGAAAATACAGCAGGTAGATGAAAAGGCATAGTAACAGTCAGTGAAAATATCCAGAATCAGGAGATGAAGTCTCCTACTGAAGGAACATCAAGGAGGACTGTGTCACTGGATTAGAGAATATGTAAAAGAGAATAAGCTATAAAAAAGACTGGGAGGATGGGAAGTGGGGCAAGTTATAAATGCCAAATAGAGGACTTTATATTTGATCCTGGAGGTGATAGAGAGTCATTGGAACATAATGAAGGAGAAGGGGGGGGAAGGAAATATAGTCAGAGCTGTGCTCTGCTTGTACAGAATGGTGATGGTATCAGGAGAGAGGAGTCCTTAAGAGATATTATAAAGGTGAAATTGGCCTTAGCAACATATTGGATATGGAAGGTAAGAGAGACTGAGGAGTTAAGAATGATACCTAGTTTGGGTGACTGGGAAGATTGTGGAGATTGTGGTGTTCTCAATAGAAATACAAAAGTTAGGAAAGGGAGGATTTGGTGGAGGGGGGAAGATAATGACAGTTTTAAACATGTTGGATTTCGTGTGTACAGGGCATCCAGTTTGAAATGTCTAATGGAAAGTTCAACATGCAAGTCCAGAATTAGGGCTTAGTTGAGTAGATCAGAGAAAGATAATTGACACCATAAGATTGATGAGATAACCAAGTGAAATAATATAAAAGAAGAAGAAGTCAGGAATGACCTGAATGAATATTCAGCAAAGGAGATTGAGAAGAAATGGCTAGACAGGTAGGAGAACTATGATAGAGCAGTGTCAAGGAAACCATGAAAAGAGAATGATTGATGATGTACAAGTCTGAAGAAAAATCAAGACTACTTGGGATTGAATAAAGATCATCAGATTTGGCAATTAAGAGATTATTGGCTACTTAGGAGAGGATAATTTCAGTTGAAAAATGGGATAGAAAGCAAACTGTAGAGAATTTAAGAGAGAATAAGAGGAAATGAAGTGATAGTATTGATTATAGATGGTTTTCTCAATGAATTTAGCCACAAAAGGGAAACAAGATTGGGGTGGATGGATCAAGTAAGGATTTGGGTTTTGGTTTGGGTTTTTTGAGGTTAAGGGAGACTAGGCAAGTTTGGAGGCAATAGGGAAGGAGCTATTAGTCAGGAAAACATTAAAGATAAGAAAGAGGGATTGGTGGTGTGTAGGAGGAGGAAAGAGAAGAGGAGGAAGATCTTCTTTGTGGATAGGTGAGAAATCCTCCAAAGTATACTTAGATCTTTCATGTGATGTAAAAGAAACAGAGAGCTTAGATATATTTCAGAAGATAAAGGATATAGACTTACAACCAAGAATCTTAAAAAAAAAAAAAAAAAACTTGGATGGGGAAGGAAATAAAAACACACTATATGGAGGAGGGAAAGGAGAAGAAGAATGGAAAAAATTATCTCACATGATCAGTACTTGTTTATATATAATACATAAAGAGAATGAAGAATAAATCAAAAAGACTTTATTAAATATCTACCATATGCACTGTGCTAAGGACTGGGGATACAAATACCATAGTGAAGATTGTTCCTTCCCTCAGGACTCTTACATTCTAATGGGGAGACACAAATACACACACGTAGTGGTGTCCAGATAGAGATACTTTGATTTAGAAAAGTTACTTAGATAATAAGTAATATCATAGGGGAATAGATTGGTGTATTCTTCCTAATAACAATGACTGATTTAGTTTGATAATGATTGCACAACTGGAAAGGAGGAATAGGAGGAAGAAAAGTTCACTTAGCAATATAGCAGCTTATGAGAAAATGGCTGGGAAGTGAAATGTTCTCGGGGCCATTCCTAAAGGTAGTAACAACTGAGACAACCATGAATCAGACCAGAACAGAGACACAGAAAAAGTTTTGTGGGTAAAAAGGTTAAGTCCTTAACTTAACATGGGTAATTAAATGCTTTGCTGCCTAACTAACATTACATAATATTCTCTATACAGATATGGTCTCCTACTTTCATTGTGAAAAAGCTGCCCCTCTTCTGTGTTTTCTTTCTTTGAATAAGTGAGTTTTTAAGTTCAAAAGTCTGATAAGTCTGAGAATCCAAAAGTGACAGCATCTACCAGAGTGGTTAGTACAGCAGCAGTAGAGACAGACCAGCAACAGGGAAAGTTTCTGCATTGGAGAGCGTATACACTGAGAAAAAAATTATTGACCAAGCTTGACTTTTAGATTGGACAAAGCTCCGTTGAGATGAAATGTAAATGACCTAATTAGCAATATTGCAAAACTGCCTTATGCTTTGATGACACTTAAGATTAGCTTCCCAACCAAGTGCAATTCTGGTTATGTTGCTGAATATTCTGCTTTAATTATGTTGTTAATGTGCACTTTAATTCTTTTGTTCAGTATTCCTTTTGTGAATTGGAATAAATTATCTATTTCTTATCTGATTCACATTGTACATTGAGAGTCTTTATTACTTTCTAGGGAATCTCTAGACTTGAGAGTCACTTGAGAGTCCTAAGTAACTTTCTCTTTGAAGTTGACATTTATTAATGAGTCAATGGGTGGGAAGAAAAGAGAACTCCTTCTCATAAGAGTCCAAGATTCCTGGACTGGTCTGGTCCAGCCTGATACCCATGGAGGGGTAGAGAATAGGCTAAGTGTTCTAGCCTTTATGGCTGAAACTGACCATTAATACAACAACTAAGCATATTTAGTAACTATCTACTTCGAATTAACTTAATCCAACACAAAAAGTTTCATAACACCTTTTTAGTCCTTCCTTGTACCCATCAAAAGTATTTGTCTATTCATTCTACTTGTCTGGTTCTATTTTATTTATTTTCCATTATTTCACAGAAGTCTTTCCTTTTGTTTTTGTATTCCTTGTACTTGACTTATCCTACAAGGCTCTTGCCCCTGTCTTTTCTCCAGTACCTTAGAGGCCTTTTCTTTTAAAAAATATTATCTCATGGATACCAATATTATCCCTTGCTCTTACTACATGACTAGATGACCTCTTTCCTTCATATTTAATGAATCATTTTGTGCTCTCTTACACCCACAATGTACCTTTCCATTGTTTATTGGGTCACTTGCAATTTTTATTCCGAGATGGAATTTTCCACAATTGACTGCCATATAACCTCATCAGAAGAACGGTACAATTTTTTTTGTTTTTGTTTTATGTGGTTTTTTTGTCTCATCCAACAGCTTGGAAAGCAGAGCACAATTTCCCCGATATAATCTAGCTTGATCTGCTCTTCCTATTTGATTTTAGATATCCACAATTATGTCCAGAATCTTCCCGCCACTTTCCCATGTTTCTCTGATGGCTACATTGAGGTTCTTTAGCTGAACCTTAGCCCACTCTCTTTTGTTTGATCAGTGTTAGAGTGCCATTCTTTTAGCTGTGTCAGCATCCTATGGTAATGGGATGGAGAAGAAAGCAGGGTTAGCAGGAAGGCAAACTGATTTAATCCTCTTAGCGCTGCAGCTCCCACCCTGGGCCCCAAATTGACCTGATTGGTTAGTGATAAGAGGGGTGCTACAAGAAACTTGTACGGGATTTTTATTTATTAGTATTTTATTTTTTCCAATTAAATGTAAAATAGTTTTCCACATCCACTTTTGTAAGACTTTGATTTCCAAATTTTTCTCCCTCCCTGATCTCTTTTTCCCTCCCCAAGCAAGCAATCTGATATAGATTGTACATCTGCTGGCTTTCAAGAAATATTGATACATATACACAATGCTACAATCAGGGCTACAAATCATATATTGTTTTGTTAGTAGTCTAAATGTTTATGCAAATCAAATCTAAAAAATATGTGAACTACAATAATTATATAATATATATGCATATATTGGATTTAATATATATTTCTATCATGTTTAACTATATTGGATTACTTGCATCTAGTGGAGGGTGTGGGGGAAGGGAGGGAAAATTGGAACACAAGGTTTTGCAAGGGCTAATGTTAAAGAATTGTCCACGCATATGTTTTGAAAAATAAAAAGCTTTAATTTAAAAAAGAAAAAAGAAAGAAAAAAATATGCCCTACTTTTTTTTTTTTTTTTTTTTTTTTTTTTTGGTGGAAGAACAAACATTACCAGCACAGTCCTATGGTGAGTAATTAATAATGCTTTTATTATTCATTCGTTTTATATGGACATATAAGAAAGGTCCAAATTCCCTACATTTAATGTAGTGTCTGTTTCATTTAGGTGGGGAGGGAGATAAGACAGTATCGTATCAAGGAGATTTATTAAAAGATATATCAAGATATACCTATCCCATGAGCTAGGTAAATAAATAAGTGACACCCTAACATCA